>NC_090648.1:347143774-347308774 GCF_040937935.1 Hyperolius riggenbachi | reverse complement strand
CACCCGACCAAACCCTCACCCGCCCCACCGCAGTGACAGAATTTTTTTTTTATGATCACTGCTGGTCAGTACGACTTCATTGTGGCTGAGACCAACCGTTAGGCCACACAATATGTAACTGCCAATCCAATAAGCTACCATGCCCAGTCTTTTCGGTGGAAACCACTCCAAGTTTCCGAACGTAACATTTTTGTGTGCCTTCTCCTTAACATGGGTGTAGTCAAAAAAGAATGTATTGTGGTCTTATAGGTCTACGCACCCAAAACATCACATGCCCATGTTCTCTGCTACCATGTCCAGGTCACGATTTGAGAAAATCCTGCGCTTCTTGCACTTCAGTGCCAATACAACCTGTCAGTCATCTAAGAGGACACCCTGCTTATGACCGGTTCCACAACATTATGTCTCGCATAGACCACCTGTCATCAAAATTTTCAGATGCTTATACCCCAGAACAGTCATTTGGAGGCATTTGGTTTCCAGACTACTCATCAATATTTTGGCCCACTTAAATGCCATGGCAGTATAGGAACCCGTAAGTGACACAATTTTAGAAAGAAGACACCCCAAGGTATTTTGTTTGGTGTATGGTAAGTTAATAGAAGAGTTAATTTTTTGTCACAAGTTAGCGGAAATTGATTTTCATATTTTTTTTTTACACAAAGTGTCATTTTGCGCTAACTTGTGCCAAAAAAATGAACTCTTCTATTAACTGACCATACACCGAACGAAATACCTTGGGGTGTCTTCTTTCTAAAACTGTGTCACTTACGGGTTCCTATACTGCCATGGCATTTAAGTGGGCCAAAATATTGATGAGTAGTCTGGAAACCAAATGCCTCCAAATGACTGTTCTGGGGTATAAGCATCTGAAAATTTTGATGACAGGTGGTCTATGCGAGACATAATGTTGTGGAACCGGTCATAAGCAGGGTGTCCTCTTAGATGACTGACAGGTTGTATTGGCACTGAAGTGCAGGAAGCGCAGGATTTTCTCAAATCGTGACCTGGACATGGTAGCAGAGAACATGGGCATGTGATGTTTTGGGTGCGTAGACCTATAAGACCACAATACATTCTTTTTTGACTACACCCATGTTAAGGAGAAGGCACACAAAAATGTTACGTTCGGAAATTGGAGTGGTTTCCACCGAAAAGACTGGGCATGGTAGCTTATTGGATTGGCAGTTACATATTGTGTGGCCTAACGGTTGGTCTCAGCCACAATGAAGTCATACTGACCAGCAGTGATCATAAAAAAAAAAATTCTGTCACTGCGGTGGGGCGGGTGAGGGTTTGGTCGGGTGATCAGAAGACCGTGGGGGAAGATTACGGCCTGATCTGATGGATAGGAGTGCTAGGGGGTGACAGATATGACAGGAGGTGATTAATGGTTGTCTCTTTGGGTGATTAAAGAGGAGAATAGATGCAATCAATGCACTGGGTAGGTGATCGGAAGGGGGTCTGAAGGGGATCTCAGGGTTTTGCTGAGTGATCAGGAGTAAACACGGGGCAAAATAAGGCATGATCTGATGGGTATGTGTGCTAGGTGGTGACAGGTGTTGACAGTAGGTGATTGAAGGGTGTCTCAGGGGGTGATAAGAGGGGGGGAATAGATGCAAGCAATGCACTGGCGAGGTGATCAGGAGAGGGGGGTGTCTGAGGGCGATCTAAAGGTGTGGGCGGGTGATAGGTAGAGTTGGGCGAACAGTTCGGCTGTGTTAGCCGAACTGCAGCCGAACTGTTCGGGTGCCCAACCTGTCATTTATCTATGGCTCTTACTACTTACTACTTACTCACTCATGACGTCACACACATGCGCAGAGAGTGCCCGGCAACGGGAGCGCGATCTAGGACGCGCTCCGCCGGGCCAGCGCAGACGTACTACTCCGGGTCATTGCGACCCGGAAGTAGTAAGAGCCATAGATAAATGACAGGTTGGGCACCCGAACAGTTCGGCTGCAGTTCGGCTAACACAGCCGAACTGTTCGCCCAACTCTAGTGATAGGGTGCCCATAAGGGGCAGGTTAGGGTCTGATCTGATGGGTGGCAGTGACAGGTGGTGACAGGGGGTGATTTAAAGGTGATAAGTGGTGATTATAGAGGAGAATAGATGTATACAGTACACCTGGTGGGGGGGGGGCGGGGAGGGGGTGTTCTGTGGAGGATATGAGGGTGAGGGGGGATGATCAGGAGCACCCAGGGGGTAGTTTAGGGCCTAATCTAAAAAATAGCGTTGAATGATAGTGACAGGGAGTGATTGATGGGTGAGTAGGGGGGGTAATTGGGTGCAAACAGGGGTCTGAGAGGGTGTTCAGGGGGGGTATGAGGGGTGCTGTGGGCGATCAGGGGGCAGGGGGGGAGGATCAGTGTGTTTGGGTGCATAATAGGGGGGCTGCAGCCTGCCCTGGTGGTCCCTCAGTCACTTGGACCACCAGGGAAGGAGGCAGCCTGTACAATACGCTTTGTTTACATTAGAAAGCGTATTATACGCATTGTATGCGTCGATCAAGGAGTTAACAACCCACGCCAGAACGGACAGCGGGCTGACATTGTAGGTGGGCGGAGCCTATTGCCGACGGATGCACGCGCATCCGAGCGCACGATCCTCGGCCAGCTACTACGCAACGAGCCGCCAACGAAGGGCGTATTGTGGTCGTTGCAGACACCACTTTCACCCCGCCTATCGGCTGTGGGCGGTCGGGAAGGGGATAAAAATATACGTGAATACATGTATAAATACATGTATGAACCTTCTTCCATAAATTATATTTATAAATATTAATATATATATTTTCTGTATATATAGATAGATAGATAGAGAGAGAGAGAGAGAGAGAGAGAGAGATAGATAGATAGATAGATAGATAGATAGATAGATAGATATTCACACACACACAGAGAGATATAGAGATAAAGATATATTAATACATACATATTGGTCTATTACAAGTATTATTAAATTAATATCAGCAGCTAATTTATCTTTACAACAGTCTGTATTTAATGTAATCGCTAGATGGCGCTATTGAACTAATGTGTATGTAAAAAAAAAAACTAAAACATTACTAGCTCTATTAACAGCAAAAAAAAAAATAGCGTAGTGGGTAGATGATAGGGTTAGTAAGCATGGGCTCATAACTTTTTAAGTTCGAGACTCAAGGTTTTGATTTTTTTTTTTTTAAATTAAAATAATTAAAATGGAATATACAATTGTCAATTAAGTTAAATATCCATTTATATTAAACAAATGAATTAATTGTATTGCTTTAAAGAGAAACATTGTGTAAAAACCTAATTCTATTTAAATACATATATTACCTAATAGCCCTAAGAAAACGGCCACATGAAACTATGTAGACCCCCCCAAACTCCCCCCTCACTGTCCACCTGCAAAATCCACGAATTTATCAGTCGTGGATTTTGCTGACAGTATTAGCATCAGAGTGAGACAGGGCTATGAGCTGAAGCCCTGCCCCACAGGTGTCTGTCATCGGCGGAACTCCGCCTCTCCCCCGCCCCTCTCAGAGGAAGAAGACTGAAAGGGGCGGGGAGAGGCGGAGATCCGCCGATGACAGACACCTGTGGGGCAGGGCTTCAGCTGATAGCCCTGCTTCACTCGAGAAACGCAGCAAGCCAGCCAGATTGCCCCCCGGGGATTTAGGGGGGGATTTAGCTAGAATAGAGCGTCGGGAATGCGGGGGATTAGTTAGGGCTAACTTTAAAACGATAAATTTCGTGCAGAGAAGTTTTTATATAAAACGATAAATATCGTTTTAAAATATCGTTCTAAAAATGGCGCCATTATTTGGCTGGCGCCATTTTTAACTAGACCCGCTCGCTCAGCCACACTATATAGCATTCTGTTTACTGTTCTGTGTCTGCTGGGAATAGTGGTACACCGCTCGCTCATCCACACTATATAGCATTCTGTTCACTGTTCTGTGTCTGCTGGGAATAGTGGTACACCGCTCGCTCAGCCACACTATATAGCATTCTGTTCACTGTTCTGTGTCTGCTGGGAATAGTGGTACACCGCTCGCTCAGCCACACTATATAGCATTCTGTTCACTGTTCTGTGTCTGCTGGGAATAGTGGTACACCGCTCGCTCAGCCACACTATATAGCATTCTGTTTACTGTTCTGTGTCTGCTGGGAATAGTGGTACACCGCTCGCTCAGCCACACTATATAGCATTCTGTTTACTGTTCTGTGTCTGCTGGGAATAGTGGTACACCGCTCGCTCAGCCACACTATATAGCATTCTGTTTACTGTTCTGTGTCTGCTGGGAACAGTAGTACACCGCTCGCTCAGCCAGAGTATATAGCATTGTGTTTACTGCCACTCTGTGTACACCGCTCAGCCAGACTATATACCATTGTTTACTGACACTCTGTGTACACCGCTCAGCCAGACTATATACCATTGTTTACTGACACTCTGTGTACACCGCTCAGCCAGACTATATACCATTGTTTACTGCCACTCTGATTCTGCTGGGAACAGTAGTACACCGCTCGCTCAGCCAGACTATATACCATTGTTTACTGACACTATATAGCAGACTATATAGCATTGTGTGTACACCGCTCAGCCAGACTATATACCATTGTTTACTGACACTCTGTGTACACCGCTCAGCCAGACTATATACCATTGTTTACTGCCACTCTGATTCTGCTGGGAACAGTAGTACACCGCTCGCTCAGCCAGACTATATACCATTGTTTACTGACACTCTGTGTACACCGCTCAGCCAGACTATATACCATTGTTTACTGCCACTCTGATTCTGCTGGGAACAGTAGTACACCGCTCGCTCAGCCAGACTATATAGCATTGTGTTTACTGCCACTCTGTGTACACCGCTCAGCCACACTATATAGCATTGCGTACTCTGCCAGTCAGTGTGTATATTGCTGGGATCAGTAATACTCCACTCACCGTCAACCACTATATGAGCTCAACATGAGTTCCCCAGAGACCTCCGCTGTGAGCAGCACTCCCAACAACAGCAACAGCCAACGCCCCACGCAAGCTATAACATCCACCCCAGCAGCCAGTGGTCAGCAGCAGCCCTCCCCGGAGGAGAACGTTGTGTCCATCAGTCCGTCGCCAGAGCGATTAATGAGGGCTGCCATTGAGGAGATGATGGGGCCTGATGTGGAGGAGGAGGTCTGGCTCAGGCCAGCATCCCAAGTTAATGTTGAGGACGATGAGGGGTCTGTGTCTGGGGATGTTGGGGTGGCAGAGGTGGTGGGTGGGTCAGACTCAGGAGAAGAGTTGTATGATGAGGATGATGATCGGGACCATCTGTATGTGCCTCAGAGTCCGACCCCGGAAAACATGTTGTATCGTGTGTTTAGGTACTAAAATCTGCGTTCCCTCCCAGTAGTGTTGGGCGAACAGTGTTTGCCACTGTTCGGGTTCTGCAGAACATCACCCTGTTCGGGGTGACTATATAGCAGACTATATAGCATTGTGTTTAATGCCACTCTGTGTACACGGCTCAGCCACACTATATAGCATTGTGTTTACTTCCACTCTGTGTCTGCTGGGAACAGTAGTACACCGCTCACCCGCCACTGTATAGCATTGTGCTCTGTGTCACTGCTGACAATAGTGGTACACCGCTCACCCACCACTGTATAGCATTTCTGTACTGCCACTGTACTGCTGCCAGTCAGCGTGTACTTTAAGGATAAGTGAAATGAGGAAGAAATCCGGTGAAAGAGGGAGGGGCAAGGGAAGAGGTGTTTCCCCTGACGGTTCACGTACAGGCCACAGGGGAGCACCCAAGAAAACCCACTCAATACTGCCCATGTTGTCCAGGACAACAACCCTCACAGATCCAAAAGAACAGGACCAGATAATTACTTGGATGACCTCTCAAGCGTCCAGCAGTGGGTTAAGCAGCACCAGCACATCACGCACGAGGTCCGAGTCCTCAGCCAGTTAAAGTCTGGGCTTTCTTTGAAGACTGCACTGAGGATGTTACCATGGCGATTTGCAAGGTGTGCAAGACCCGCCTGAGCAGGGGGAAAAGTATTAACAACCTCTCCACCACCAGCATGAGCCGCCACATTCTATCCAAACATCCCACTCTGTGGGCAAACGCGGCAGGACAGGGTACCACCAGCAACACTGCCTCCCTTGGGTTCACCAGACTCACCACCAGACCCGCCTCAGCAGCAGCAGTAGCCCAGCCATTGCATGGTTCACAACATTCACAAACATCAGACGATGCTGACACTGTCACTTTCCGGACTAGTGCTCTTGAGGTCTCCCAGTGTTCATCAAACACAACAACCAACAGCCCTTCGGTGTGCAGCGCTACGGTTGAGTTGTCTGTCTCTGAGATGTTTGAGCACAAGAGGAAATTGCCAGCAAATGACCCCCGGGCCGTGGCAGTAACAGCCAGCCAGCATAGCCAAGCTTCTGGCCTGCGAAATGCTGCCATATCGAGTGGTGGAGACAAACAGCTTCAAGGGCATGATGTCAGTGGCCATCCCACGTTACGTGGTTCCCAGCCGCTACCACTTTGCGCGCTCTGCAGTGCCTGAGTTGCATGAGCACGTGGTCAGCTAAATAACCCGAAGCTTGAAGAATGCCGTTGCCTGCAAGGTTCACCTCACCACTGACACCTGGACGAGTGCGTTCGGCCAGGGTCGATACATCTCCCTTACCGCGCACTGGGTGAACCTTGTGGAGCCTGGCAGCGATTCCTCACCTGCTACGGCGCGGGTGTTGCCCACGCCGCAAACAGCTGGATAACAACAGCAGCACCTACCTCTCTGACTCCTTCTCCTCCAACGCATCTCAAAGCTGTACCTCATCCGGAAATGCTAACCCAGCACCAGCAGCAGTAGGATCGTGGAAGCAGTGCAGCACAGCTGTTGGCATGCGTCAGCAAGCGTTGCTGAAGCTGATCTGCCTTGGGGATAAGCAGCACACAGGGGAGGAAATTTGGAGGGGAATAAAGGAACAGACGGATTTGTGGCTGGCACCGCTGGACCTGAAACCGGGCATGAAGCTAGACACCTGGCACGAACTGGCAATGTACGCAATAGAGGTGCTGGCTTGCCCGGCAGCCAGCGTTATGTCGGAACGCTGTTTCAGTGCTGCCGGAGGCATCATCACAGATCGGCGTATCCGCCTCTCCACAGAAAATGCAGACCGTCTGACTCAAATTAAAATGAATCAATCCTGGATTGGAAACGACTACGCAACACTCCTGGACCCCAACCAAGTAACATGACCGATGAACATCTGGGATGGTTTAGCGTTTCCGGTCCCTGTTTATTGAACCTCTCATCTGTATTACATTTATGACTGCATGGCGGCAAAAAGCATTGCTGCTATATCCGCACGCTTTTTGTCCTCATGCAAGGCCTGGGTTGTTGTGTCTCACAAAGCGTGGCCTTCTCCTCCTGCGCCTCCTCCTGTTCCATCACGTGTGCTGCTGCTGCTGCTGCTGGGTTACCGTTGCCGGTCCCTGTTTATGGAACCTCTTATCTTTATTACATTTATGACTACATGGCGGTACAAAGCATGCTATCCGCACGCTTTTTGTCCTCATGCAAGGCCTGGGTTGTTGTGTCTCACAAAGCGTGGCCTTCTCCTCCTGCGCCTCCTCCTGTTCCATCACGTGTGCTGCTGCTGCTGCTGCTGGGTTACCGTTGCCGGTCCCTGTTTATGGAACCTCTTATCTTTATTACATTTATGACTACATGGCGGTACAAAGCATGCTATCCGCACGCTTTTTGTCCTCATGCAAGGCCTGGGTTGTTGTGTCTCACAAAGCGTGGCCTTCTCCTCCTGCGCCTCCTCCTGTTCCATCACGTGTGCTGCTGCTGCTGCTGCTGCTGCTGGGTTACCGTTGCCGGTCCCTGTTTATGGAACCTCTTATCTTTATTACATTTATGACTACATGGCGGTACAAAGCATGCTATCCGCACGCTTTTTGTCCTCATGCAAGGCCTGGGTTGTTGTGTCTCACAAAGCGTGGCCTTCTCCTCCTGCGCCTCCTCCTGTTCCATCACGTGTGCTGCTGCTGGGTTAGCGTTGCCGCGTGGTCCCTGTTTATTGAACCACTTATCTTTATTACATTTATGACTGCATGGTGGTACAAAGCATGCTATCCGCACGCTTCTTGTCCTCATGCAAGGCCTGGGTTGTTGTGTCTCAAAGCGTGGCCTTCTCCTCCTGCGCCACCCTCCTCCTGTTCCATCACGTGTGCTGCTGCTGGGTTAGCATTACCGGTCCCTTTTCCTGGAACCTCTTATATGTATTACATTTATGACTGCATGCCGACAAAAAGCATGTTACCTGTGCAAAGAAAACAGACATTTCCCGCATTTAAAAGACAGTTTTCCCTTTGAAACTTTAAAATCGATTTTCTCAAAAACTATAAGCTCTTTTTGCTAATTTTTTTTTTCCTCTTGTACCCACTCCCAAGGTGCACATACCCTGTAAATTTGGGGTATGTAGCATGTAAGGAGGCTTTACAAACCACAAAAGTTCGGGTCCCCATTGACTTCCATTATGTTCGGAGTTCGGGTCGAACACCCGAACATCGCGGCCATGTTCGGCCTGTTCGGCCCGAACCCGAACATCTAGATGTTCGCCCAACACTAGCTGTGAGTGCCAATGACATATTTGCTCATTCTTTTGCACTGAGGTAACTAACTTTTGTTTTCACCACTCTGCCTGGGCCTGGAACCAGCCCTACCTTCCAGCAGCATACATCATCCATATTTGTGCAGCTCTTTGTGTGATTTATGTTCAGTTTAGGTTTGCTTTAAACCTTAGATTTATTCCATATAAACAATTGAATCTGGGAAACGTAATAAAATACATTCTTTATGAATTTGCTGATGTACAGTGCAAAAAAAAAATAAATCCAACAATTAGTTTAGCCACTTATGGTTCCTGGACGTGAGTCTCGTGACCAAACTAGCTATTCTAAAGCCGCCGCCACCTTGTGTCACCTATACTTAGCCTTAAAGGGAAGCAGGGCAGTTTTTAGGCTAAAATGCACCCAGGGTGAGGGTGTTAAAATTGCGCCCCCCCCCCCCCTTCCCCCCGTGGAGCCAGGTATACATGCCCGCAGTAAAGGTTAGCCAGGTTTAGTTGCACTCAGTATAGGTAGCCAGCTATAGGTCCCCCCAGTATAGGTAGCCAGGCATAGTATAGGTAGCCAGGCATAGGTGCCCCAGTATAGTTGCCCCCAGTATAGGTTAGCCAGGTAGGTGCCTCCAGTATAGGTAGCCGGTATAGTTGCCCCCAGTATAGGTTAGATAGGCAGGTGCCCCCGGTATAGGTTAGATAGGTAGGTGCCGCAAGTACAGGTTAGCTAGGTGGGTGCCTCTAATATAGGGAGTCAAAATAGTTGCCCCCAGCCTAGGTTAAATAGGTAGGTGCCCCCAGTATAGGTTAGTTAGGTAGGTGCCTTCAATATAGGTAGCCAGTATAGTTGCCACCAGTATAGGCTAGGTAGGTAGGTGCCCCCAATACAGGTTAGATAGGTAGGGGCCCTCCAGTATAGGTTAGATTAGGTAGGTGCCCCCCAGTGTGGTTAGATTAGGTAGGTGCCCCACAGTATAGGTTAGATTAGGTAGGTGCCCCCCAGTAAAGGTTAGATTAGGTAGGTGCCCCCCAGTGTGGTTAGATTAGGTAGGTGCCCCCCAGTGGGGTTAGATTAGGTAGGTGCCCCCCAGTATAGGTTAGATTAGGTAGGTGCCCCCCCCCCCGTGTGGTTAGATTAGGTAGGTGCCCCTCAGTATAGGTTAGATTAGGGAGGTGCCCCTCAGTATAGGTTAGATAGGTAGCTGCCCCCCAGTATGGAGGGGGGAGTCAGCCGCGGGGAGGGCAGCGCGACCTCTCCCTCCCTTCCTCCCCGCGGGCCGCCCTCCGTCCTCCCCCCTCCGAGTGTGACTGCAGGGAAGCGCTGTGTACAGAGCGCAACTCGCCTCCCTGGTTCCAATCGCCGCCGGTCTCCTCTTCTGTCTTCTCCTCACAGCCGCTGATACACACGCTGCTTCCGGCTAAACAGGAAGCAGCGTGTGTATCAGCGGCTATGAAGAGAAGAGGAGACCGGCGGCTATTGGAACCAGGGAGGTGAGTTGCGCTCTGTACACAGCGCTTCCCTTCCCTGCAGTCACACTCTGAGGGGGGAGCACGGAGGGCGGCCCGCGGAGAGGAAGGGAGGGAGAGGTCAGGCTGCCCTCCCCGCGGCTGCGGCTCCCCCCTCCATTACAGCGCCCACAACTTCTTCGGCGCCCGCACGGGCCGCACGGCCCTAGAAACTGGCCTGAAGGGAAGGTTCATGGTGGGTTAATTAAAAAAAAAATATGCTAATCCACTTACCTGGGGCCTCCTCCAGCCCGTGGCAGGCAGGACGTGCTCTTGGCGCCGCTCCGCAGGCTCCCGGTCTCCTCCGGTGGCGCACCCGACCTGGCCAGTTCGGCTGCCAGGTCGGGCTTTTCTGTGCTCCAAAATGCGCTTCAAGCGGGCGCACTGATGTCATCGGACGTCCTCTGGGCTGTACTGCGCAGGCGCAGAACTACTGCGCCTGCGCAGTACAGCCCAGAGGACGTCCAATGACGTCAGCGCGCCCGCATGAGGCGCATTTTCGAGCGCAGAAGAGCCCGGCCTGGCCAGGTCGGGTGCGCCACCGGAGGAGACCGGGTGCCTGCTGAGCGGCGCCAAGGGCACGTCCTGCCTGCCACGTGCTGGAGGAAGCCCCAGGTAAGTGGATTAGCATTTTTTTTTTTTTAAACCACTGTGAACCTTCCCTTTAAGATTCATGGACACCTGTAATGGCTGCCGCTCATAGCGATCGGATGCGATCGCTAGGGCACCGAACACTATACAGACGCATCGAAATGTTGTTGCCTAGCATTGCATCTATACAGCACTGGTCCACTGAGCGCCCTACCAATCGCACACAGTAGCTACAGACGCACACGCTGGCGATAATGGTGCTCTACATGGCATGTATGGTACCGTTTTAACTGGAACAAACCAAGTAATGTAGTTTGAGGTGTTTTACAACTGTGGCACTTGCCATGTAAAAATTAGGAAGGGAGAAACATGAAATTTTTTTTTTAATTTTTGCGTTTAATCCTAATTTTCCTCGATAAAGCCCCTGCAAAATTAAACAGTACTTGGAAAAAAACATTATTGGCCCTCAGGTGGCACAGCTTTAAAAACACACATTGCCTGTGAATTTTTTCATTATATCTCACTTTCAACATTTGCTATGATGTCTTTGTATTGTGTTTGTTTTAACTATTTCCTGCAAAATGGGCAATCATAAACCTCTTATTTGTGCTCTTTTAGTGCAACTAGTCCAAATCCTGTCAGATTTGTACTGCCTACTGTAAGTGACCGTGATGTAGGAAAAGGATAATTTATAGTCCATTTTACTTTGGGAGAAATGTGTGTCTTATAGGTTTGTATACTTATGTATTTTAAATTTAACCATTTTTCATGATAGTGGTCTGGCAAATATACAGTAGTGTCGATATGACATAAATAATTGCATACTGTATTTATTAACAATTTAAACATTACCCAAAGTATTTTAAAAATGAGTTTGCAAGGCAGCAACAGAGAGCTACTTCTGTTTGCTTAGTATACAAAGGGGACATCCTACTTATGTGGTTGGTCACAGCTGCATTGATTATAAGAGATCATTTCAACACACAGTGCCTGCAGTTTAATACTTACTGTATTTTGACATGGAGGAGGTGGGAGATGGGAGGGTTTGTGTGTGTTTCTATATATTTGGGCCAAATTCAGGTACAAGTACTACATGGGCAATAAAGAGTTGGGACACAAGTTATTTGGCCAGACTGTAGTGCTGATTTTAATGTCGGTGAAGGGAAATATGAAGGTGGCCATTAATGATACAATTTGCCGAACGATCGATTACGAACAATTCTTATGAACAATCTATTCTATTCGTGTGCATAGCGATGTCGGCTAACCACCCGGCAGATTCTAATCCACGGGGCGGTTGGCCGACATCACAAATAGAATGATATGATATGATATAATGAGTGGGGGGATGGATAAAAGACTCAGCGTCAGGTACTCCCATTAGCCACTGATGAGTCATGTGACATGACGAAACCGGTAGGGCGGAGCCAAAGAATACACATGCTGAGTCTATGAGGCAGCTGAGACGCGAGATGCTGAAATCCTGCCACAACAAAGAAATGGTGATATACAATGCTGTGAATGTTTTTAAAGTGTACGGGCAATATATGCTTTTAATCTAAGTATTAAATAAGTGATTTTACACATGGTTGATTCACTTAGTTTAACTTGCAGAAATATCTGTGTGGAAAGCCCAGGTGGCAGACATTAACGGTTTATCTTAAAGCTCCTATCTGGTGAGCGGGGACAGATGGGGGGGTAGGAGAGCCTGAGCCCGCAGGTGGAGGACCCCTTCTATGTCAGCACTCCCAGTCTGTAAATGTATGCCTGTCCACTAAAGGCAGATAGATTAAGGTTTAAACAAGCTACACTATATATGGTTTTTCCTTGCTTTAAAGTTTTTTTTTTTCTCACAGTATGATGATCCTGGATATAGGACGTATGAACTAGTGAGAAGTGATCAAAACTGCTAGCTGGCAGCACGGTGGCATAGTGATTAGCGCTCTTGCCTTGCAGTGCTGGGTCCCTGGTTTGAATCCCAGCCAGGTCAACATCTGAAAGGAGTTTTTATGTTCTCCCCATGTCTGTGTGGGTTTCTTCCGGGTACTCCGGTTTCCTCCCACATCCCAAAAACATACAGATAAGTTATTTGTCTTCCCCCTAAATTGGCCCTAGACTATGATACATACAATACATACATAGACATATGACTATGGTAAGGATTATATTGTGAGCCCCTCTGAGGGACAGTTAAGTGGGAAGACACACATATACACTCTGTACAGCGCTGCGTAAGATGTTGGCGCTATATAAATAATAATAATAACTGCTATAAAAACTGTGTGAATTTATACTGATTGGTAATCTAGGAGCAGCGTGATCCACTACAAACAAAGATTGGTATATGTATATATACTGTGGTTTTAGTGAAGGGTCAATATCTAGCAGAAGGTATTTGCAATAACTTAATTTAGAGAGCAACTGTGGTTTCCAAGATGAATCATTCCCAAATGTGCAAATCCTCTCTCTATGCCCTAAAAAGCCAGGCACACATCCAGAACAAGGGGTGTATAGATGGCAAGCATCTAGCTTATACATTTTACAGCCACATCAATTCAACATGCATATTTTGGACGTTCTGGTCCTCATCAGTACCTGTCATAGATTGCTATGGCTCTATGGGATAGGGCTTGGACCAGTACTACAGAATACCCAGATAGCTAATGGTGACCCAGAATCACTAGGAAAGTACAAGAGTGATGTGATCATGGGAAACCCCAGCTGCTCACTTAGAAGGCAATAGCAAATACCTTCTGTTTTAAGATGCCAAAAGTGTATTCAGCCATGTGTTTTAGTAAGAGGGCTTTTTGGTCACCTTTAGCCTCTTATACTTTCCTGCTGGTTCTGGGCCACCAGGAGCTTTCTGGGTATTCTGTAATATCCAGTAGGAAACTCTCTCTGGAGAGTAAAGAAAGCAACATAGCAGCAAAGGGAAGGATCAAATTATGTATTCAAGCAGAAATGTGTGGTGCCCATGTGTCCTCATATTTTAGTGCAGCCTTCAATCTGAGCATTTGACTGTCACAGAGACATTAAAGTTTAAGCTCCTCTGGGGAGACAGATGATGTGAATGGGAATGTACTCTGTAAAGCACTGTGCAATGTCACCATCCTATAAATAAATAATAAAAAAACAACTACAGACAGACATGGTAATACCAGACCTGATGCAGCTTAACAGCCCATATCATCTGTTCCAGAGTGTCAGTCTCAACAGCCCATCATAAATAAACTGATGGACCATCGCTAATTAAACATTCATCCCACCAGGAAACATGCTTCTACTCTAGCAATGAAAACAGACGATTTTAGCATCATTATAAGGTATAAAAAATGATAATGAAAAAAAACTGCGTTAAATAAAACAGGATGCCCATTTCTGACTGGTTATTTGTCTTACTTGAAATGTATTAACTCCGAGGCAAATGCCCACCAACCAGGAAAGGTTTGAAATATGCATTTGCAGCTGAAGCCAGTCACAGCGCTGACAGCAGGGAATGCAATTAACATAATTGTAAGTAATAAAATGAAAACTGAATTCAGATTAAGGAAAAAAATGTTAAGTCTATTTTCTAAAATACAACTTTGCGTAATCAATAATAAACACGCTAAGCCCGCAGCAAAGCCCACACAAACAGCAGTGGCCACCTTTCTCGCGTAAGGCACTATCTTCACTCTCCGCTGTGACTTGACTTCTGCAAATCAACCTTTCTGAGGGACAAATAGGTTTTTTATTATTCTAATGACTGACAGATTTTTACCAGCAATTCAATTTCATATTCCTGATGTGGAAAACCTTGCGGGGGGATGTTTGTTCCTTCAGAACAAAAAAATGTAATAACATCCAGCAAAGTCAGATGATGCTTAAAGGTCAACTCCAGGGAAAAAGCGCTTTCCTAATTTTGTTTAGCCACTCATTGGCAGAACTCATTCCAAACGGTGCAACTTTATTTATTGTTTTTATAAAACACCAACATATTAGGCAGCTCTGAACAATAGATAAATGGGGAGACTGGCAACAAGATATAAGATCATGCAATGGAGTTTGTCTTAGAGACCATATACTCAATCCTCAGGAAGTTCAAGTCAATCCGTAGGAAGGGTACCCAATGAAGGGGGTGAATGATCAAATTGGATGCAGTAGGGGAAGGATCTTGTTAGAGACTTACAATCTAAAGTAAAGGGGATAGGCACACACTAGGTACGGGTTGCATAATATGTGCTCAGGAGAGCAAGTTATGGCATTGATGCGGGGAGGTAGGTGATCTTGAAGAGGTGTGTTTTGAGGGTTTGTTTGAAGGCGTTGAAGTATGGGGCAAGCCTGATAGGTGGTGGAAAGGCATCTCAGAGTGTGGGGCAGCTCTTGAAAAGACTTGCAGTCTGGCATGGAAGTGGGAGATGCAGGTTGTTGTAGAATTGGAGGGGGTGGTCAGATGAACGAGTTCACAGATGTAGGTTGGGCAGGTCTTTTGTACCAATTTGTAGGCCAGGAACAGGATTTTGTAAGTGATCTTGGTGTGGATAGGGAGTCAGTGGAGGGATTTACAGAGTGGAGTTGTCTGGCTTCTGCATTCATAACGGATTGTAGGAGGGTGATGCGGTCCAAAGGGATACCAGACAGAAGGGAGTTGCCCTTTAAATGGCTTTTTACACACATATTTGGATATTACATCTTATCTGTGTTTTTTGAAGCAATTTGGTTGATCTGGAACGCTGCAATTCTTGAGCAAATGCAATTCTTTCAGTTCATCTCCATACGTTTTTGTTATAAAATAGCAAACCTTGGCCCATATGCAATTAGCCAAATAGTTTTTCTCCTGAGTTATCTCCTAGGAGATAATTTTCATACTCTGTTTAAAATACCTTTTCAGAATTTTACAAAAAGTGGTGAAAAATACTATAAAAATTAATTTTGTTTTCTTTCTTGCTAGTGGTTTAAAGGGCACTAGCCAACCCGCGTCGTAGCATACGCCGCATCTATCTATCTAATAGAGTACGTGCCTCAACCTTGAAGCAAGAAGAAGTAGGCTTTCCATGAGAAAATGTATGCGTGCTCAAACACCAAGTTTAACCCTAGCAAGTCTGGCTTTGCAAATCCGGCCTAATTGGCTATTCATGTGGAAATGCTCATGCAAATATGCATTTGCTTTCGCATGCCAAACTATGCAGGGTCCAAAAACCAATACCGCAAAGCAATCGCCCTGCGGGAATTAGTTCATGCTACATTAGCACTATCCAGGAGCGCCACAGGGAGGATTCCGAATGCCCCCATACAACCGGGGGACTGCGGGGTCCCAGGCTCTCTTACTGCCTGGGAACCACAGACGCACCCCGGAGGGGGAGGCTGGGTGGCGCAGCTGCACCCCCCCAAGTGTGGTCAGCGCCGGGGAGAGCCATCCGCACCCACCTCCCAATATTAAAAACAGGCACTTACCTTAACGTCCATTGCGTTCTGCAACATGCACATTAACTTGGGGGCACCACATGAGAAAGGAGTGAAGCATGGGTCACCCCGAGCTTTAGAGCTCAGGGCTGGCTCACATACAACACTCCAGGGTGGGGGGAGGACAGGCGCAGACAACTCACTCCAGGGCTCACACCACCAGAGCAAGCCATCCACCACCTGCCTCCAAAGGATACAACTGCAAAAAAAGCTTTCCATGAGAAAAATTTTGGGTGCTCAAACACCAAGTTTAACCCTAGCAAGTCTGGCTTTCCAAATCTGGCCTAATTGGCTAT
The DNA here is from genome assembly GCF_040937935.1 of Hyperolius riggenbachi. Lineage (NCBI taxonomy): Eukaryota > Metazoa > Chordata > Amphibia > Anura > Hyperoliidae > Hyperolius > Hyperolius riggenbachi. The sequence continues at coordinate 347,292,310 of NC_090648.1, read as the reverse complement.
TCATGAGGCAATGCTCATGCAAATATGCATTTGCTTTCGCATGCCAAACTATGCAGGGTCAAAAAACCAATACTGCAAAGTGCTCTCTCGCTGCCTGGGAACCACAGCGGCACCCCGGAGTGGGAGGCTGGGTGGCGCAGCCGCCCCCCCCCCCCCCAAGCGTGGCCAGCGCTGGGGAGAGCCGTCCGCACCCACCTCCTAATATTAAAAACAGCCACTTACCTTAACGTCCATTGGGTTCTGCTACATGTGCATTAATTTTCTCATGGAAAGCATTTTCTGCAGTTTGTATCCTTTGGAGGCAGATGGTGGATGGCTTGCTCCGGTGGTGTGAACCCTGGAGTGAGTGCGCCTGTCCTCCCCCCCCCCCCCCCCCTCTGGAGTGCTGTATGTGAGCCAGCCCTGAGCTCTAAAGCTCGGGGTGACCCATGCTTCTCTCCTTTCTCATGTGGTGCCCCCAAATTAATGCGCATGTAGCAGAACGCAATGGACGTTAAGGTAAGTGCCTGTTTTTAATATTGGGAGGTGGGTGCAGACGGCTCTCCCCGGCGCTGGCCACACTTGGGGGGGGGGGGTCATCCACGCCACCCAGCCTCCCCCTCCGGGGTGCCACTGTGGTTTCCAGGCAGTGAGAGAGCCTGGGACCCTGCGGTCCCCCCAGTTGTATGAAAAGGGGGCATTGGGAATCCTCCCCGTGGTGCTCCTGGAGGCCTGGAGCACACCAAAAACTGCTAGCAGATCCGCAAAATGCTAGCAGATTTTGAAACGCTTTTTCTTATTTTTCTGTAGCATTTCACCTAGCATTTTGCGGTTTTGTAAAGCGTTTTTGGTGTAGTAGATTTCATATATTGTTACAGTAAAGCTGTTACTGAACAGCTTCTGTAACAAAAACGCCTGCAAACCGCTCTGAACTGCCGTTTTTCAGAGCGGTTTGCGTTTTTCCTATACTTTACATTGGAGGCAGAAACGCCTCCGCAATCCAAAAAATGCCTCACCTCGGGAGTATGCGTTTCAGCAAAACGCCTCCCGCTCTGGTGTGCACCAGCCCATTGAAATACATTACCCAAGCGTATCCGCAGCCGCAAGTGGATCGCAAAACGCTGCCGAACCGCTCTGGTGTGCACTAAGCCGGATAGTGCTAATGTAGCATGTAGCAGGGTGACTGCTTTGTGGTATTGGTTTGTGCATGCATTTGCATGAGCATTGCCTCATGAATAGCCAATTAGGCCAGATTTGCAATGTCAGACTTGCTAGGGTAAGGCCTCTTTTCCATGGACTGTGAATAGGCAGTGAAATGGCTCTCAAACTTTCACAACTGCTCACTGCTGCCTGGTAACTGCTCACTGCTGCCTAGTAACTGCTTGCTGCTGCCTGGTAACTGCTTGCTGCTGCCTGGTATCTGCTCACTGCTGCCTGGTAACTGCTTGTTGCTGCCTGGTAACTGCTTGTTGCTGCCTGGTAACTGCTTGTTGCTGCCTGGAATCTGCTCACTGCTGCCTGGTAACTGTTTGCTGCTGCCTGGTAACTGCTTGTAGCTGCCTGGTAACTGCTTGCTGCTGCCTGGTAACTGCTTGCTGCTGCCTGGTATCTGCTCACTGCTGCCTGGTAACTGCTTGCTGCTGCCTGGTAACTGCTTGTTGCTGCCTGGTAACTGCTTGTTGCTGCCTGGTAACTGCTTGTTGCTGCCTGGTAACTGCTTGTTGCTGCCTGGTAACTGCTTGTTGCTGCCTGGTAACTGCTTGTTGCTGCCTGGTATCTGCTCACTGCTGCCTGGTAACTGCTTGCTGCTGCCTGGTAACTGCTTGCTGCTGCCTGGTAACTGCTTGCTGCTGCCTGGTATCTGCTTGCTGCTGCCTGGTAACTGCTTGCTGCTGCCTGGTAACTGCTTGTTGCTGCCTGGTAACTGCTTGTTGCTGCCTGGTAACTGCTTGTTGCTGCCTGGTAACTGCTTGTTGCTGCCTGGTATCTGCTCACTGCTGCCTGGTAACTGTTTGCTGCTGCCTGGTAACTGCTTGTAGCTGCCTGGTAACTGCTTGCTGCTGCCTGGTAACTGCTTGCTGCTGCCTGGTATCTGCTCACTGCTGCCTGGTAACTGCTTGCTGCTGCCTGGTAACTGCTTGTTGCTGCCTGGTAACTGCTTGTTGCTGCCTGGTAACTGCTTGTTGCTGCCTGGTAACTGCTTGTTGCTGCCTGGTAACTGCTTGTTGCTGCCTGGTAACTGCTTGTTGCTGCCTGGTATCTGCTCACTGCTGCCTGGTAACTGTTTGCTGCTGCCTGGTAACTGCTTGTTGCTGCCTGGTAACTGCTTGCTGCTGCCTGGTAACTGCTTGCTGCTGCCTGGTAACTGCTTGCTGCTGCCTGGTATCTGCTCACTGCTGCCTGGTATCTGCTCACTGCTGCCTGGTAACTGCTTGCTGCTGCCTGGTATCTGCTCACTGCTGCCTGGTAACTGTTTGCTGCTGCCTGGTAACTGCTTGTTGCTGCCTGGTAACTGCTTGTTGCTGCCTGGTATCTGCTCGCTGCTGCCTGGTAACTGCTTGCTGCTGCCTGGTAACTGCTTGTTGCTGCCTGGTATCTGCTCACTGCTGCCTGGTATCTGCTCGCTGCTGCCTGATAACTGCTTGCTGCTGCCTGGTAACTGCTTGTTGCTGCCTGGTATCTGCTCACTGCTGCCTGGTAACTGCTTGCTGAGCACACAGCTCAACAGTCCGTGGAAAAGAGGCCTTAAACTTGGTGATTGAGCACGCATAAATTTTCTCATGCAAAGTACTTCTTCTTCTTGTTTGAAGGTTGAGGCACTTAGTCTATTATATATATAGATGTTATAACAAGGTGTGAAAATATCACATTGGAGAAAACTTAAAGGAGTTGTCAGGCAAACTATAGTAAAATGAGATGGTACTTACCGGGGGCTTCCTCCAGCTCCAAGCTCCCAGGATGTCCCTTGCCGCAGCTCTGCCCGCAGCCGTTCGCCGCAGGTCCGTCCCGGTCCCCGGTGATGTACTGACAGCGGACTGCGCAGGCTGCACTGGCCCACGTGGCGGTAAATGACAGCGCCGCTCACGCAGGCGCAGTACAGAGCAACCTGGAGGTCGCTCTGACGTCATCGCCGGGGATCAGGATGGACCTGTGGCGAACGGCTGCGGGCAGAGCTGCGGCGAGGGACATCCTGGGAGCTTGGAGCTGGAGGAAGCCCCCGGTAAGTACCACTCATTTTATTATAGATTGCCTGATGACTCCTTTAAGAGAAAACGTGAATTGCATATGGGCCCTTGTTTCCGTTTACTTACATGTAAACATGTAAAACAGTTATTCCACAGGATTTTTCTCAGAGAATGAAATTTAATTGTCCACATTTTCCAGTCAGTGGACTAGTAAAAGTGTGGTAAATTAGGTACTTTCTCTATCACTGTTGATAGACACAGTAAAGCTTGCCACAGGCACACGTTCAGTAACCAGGAAGTGCTTCCAGGTTACATGTGGCTGCAAATCAAGAAGAGCAAGCATAAGGGCTTCGCGCTCACTCATCTCCTCCCACTCAGCATCCTGATAGCTAGGCAGCAATGAAAAGAGGAGGCTGGAGGTAAGCAGAAGCAGCAGTGGTCATGAATGGGTGAAGGTACCATCTCTGGCAGTTTATGTGGTTGATTGGGTGGTTAGAGAGCCCACTTGGCCCCTAATCAATGTATAAAGATTACACACTATACTCAAAACATCTTTGTGATAAGTGGCATGGTCATAAGATTGTTTTAACTATGACCGCCTTACTGAGATACAACTTGACAATGGCTGGCAATGACAAGTAAAGTCCTTCCAAGATCCATCTTGTCAATGTCAGTCAAAGGATTAAAGCAGAGTTGTGTAAGGGATCTTATGGAGAATTGTTGACATTTTAACTGCATTTTACATACTTTGGAGTTTTTTTTTTTACTAATTACAAGTCATGCTATGTACATATGAAGTGTTTTTGTAGATTTTACTGGATTATTACCCTATTACAGAGCACCTTGCAGACAGAACAGCATGATGGCGCAAAGCCAAACTGAAACTCCACTCACATAACTGAGAACTTCATAGCTGTACAGTAATAAAAGAAAGTGCAATTACAAATAACTTTGCTATATAAAAATGCAAAGCATCTGCTGAAGTGGATCACAGGTGGCAAGCTCCTCACTGCCAACAGCCTGTGCCCTCATACTGTCCCTACTCCTTTCTAGGGGGGATCAATGAGAAGCAAACTGGACCAATCAGAGCAACTTACTGTCAATTTTTTATTGGTCCAAGTTCAAGCTGCATAACATCGTAATGTCATCTGAGTGTAAACAGAAATTATAAACCAATAACAAAATCAATTCCCAATATGAGCATTTATTTCACTTTTACTCCTATTGTATGGTTTTTGATAAATCAGCCAAAGTATTTTTTGGTGGAGCCAGTTAACCTACCATAGGTTTCTGGGATATGCAAAGAAACCAGACCATCTGAGAAAACACTGGAAAGAGGGGAAATGTACACACTTTATATAGGTGGCTATAGATAGGGTCAAGCTTTAGAGCAGGTATGTCAAACCGGTCCTATGAGGGCTGAGATCCTCACACATTTTTGATACAGCTCAAATCATGAATTGATGGGTCTGAATCAGGAAAGGTGTGGTCCATCAGCTAGAACACATTCCTCTCTTTCTCAGTCCATCCTAAACACTGGCATGGATCTCGCCCTCCAGGCCTGGAGTTCGACACGTGCTTTAGAGTAAAACCTGGGACTCTAGCACTGCAAGGCGAGAACGCTTAACACTTAGTCACTGTGCCCGGGGCCGGATTTACAACTCAGGAGTCTCTAAGCACAGGCATTCTGGTGCCCTAAACTCTGCCCCTCAACACAGGCCACACCCAAAAGTAAACATATTTTGAGCTCAAAACCCTTCGTCATGTCACTGGCTGTCCTTAGTGACATGAGACAGTGATTTTACCGTGTAACATCCTATGGATGACAGGAGACCATGATTAGAGTGTAAGATCCTAAGCACAGTGACATGACGTTGAATCCAGATTTATTTATTTTTTAAGGATAAAACTATACACAAGTCTAAATGACATTTGCATATAGAAAAATACTGCATGTCTGTTTTAGTTTTCAGACAGCTGAGCATTTATAAAAGATCCTTGGAGCTAAATTAGCAGTTCTAGCTACAAGGCTGTACATGTTTATGTTCCTTTACAGTATCTCCTGGCCAGAAACATCGCCATCAAATCCCATATTTCAGTATGAGCAATTAGCTGCACAGAGCTGATGTCCTTCACTAGGGAGATTGATTGATTGATTTATCAGCAGAAGTAGAGTTTTGTGATAATGGAAACCTGCTCCAGAGCATTCTGGACCTCAAACTGCACCAGAGGTTCTCGTTACAACAGGACAGCGGCCCTGGTCCCAGTCACAAAATACAGCCATATGGAAGAGGCCAAGCTTTGCACAATTGAAAACCTCTGGACTGATCTTAAAATACTTGCAGCAGAGTGCCTACCAGTACTACTCATCCAACCTTACAGAGCTTGAGAGGATCTACAGGGAAGATTGGCAGAAAATACCCGAATCCAGGTGTGTATAGGTGGCCATACATCAGGCGACTTGGTGGTTAATCGATCATCCGATTCAATCCCTAAGTGTCAAGTGCACGCCCGATCAATGATGCAACCAATTTTATGCTGAAATTAAAAGGTACTAGGAGAAGAAACACAGAGACAACGGGAGCCCAAATTGTGCAGTATGTCACAGATGAATGGGTAGGTATAGGTGTTCAAAAAAGGGAATACTCACAAAGGTGGGTTGCACACGGGGCAACCGACCACTTAAAGCAGGTGGAGTGTCTTATACCTGACTCCACTCAGGTAAGCCAGCAATCCTGGAGACGGTCGCTCTCTTGTTGAAAAACCTCATGCACTCTAAAACTGTGAGGTGGTGTGGGTTCCACCTCAGGTTAGGTGTATGGGACTCCCCTCACCAACCTGTGTGTGTGGGGGGGGGGGGGGGGGGGGAGTATAACACAGAAGGGGGTAAAGAGACTCGAGTTTAGAGGCACCCCGAACACGGCTGTTAGATTGCATTAGCACTTTATTTGGCCTGAGGAAGTGGGTGAGATTCCACGAAACGCGTTGCCTGTGCTTGTTAATAATTATTTTCTACTCTAAGTGAGTTGTCTTCTATGAGGTAAGCCACCTCAAGCTTTAGTTTTAAGTGTGTTTTTAAACCTTTTACACTTCATTGGGCGCCTCTTTACCCCCTTTTATGCTGAAATTGGTCGCATTAATTGGTCGGACATGCTGCAAGATGTCGGGCTGACCTTCTCCATTGGGTGTGCGGCGGTAATGGTGAGCGATATCGGGATGAGCATCGAACGCGACAAAAACCCTGGCGCTGTTCCCGCAATGATAAATATGGTGTAACATTACCTGTCTTGTGTTGCGCTGCACGCCCTTCTTCCACTGCTCTTTTATTAGCCGAATACACTCTGTTGGCGCATGACGTCACACACGTGCCACACCAGCAGCGTGTATATGGCTAATTGAAGTGTGGTGGAAGACAGATGGGCACCACAACACAGGACGGGTAATGTATAAACGCACGCTTACATACACAGTGGTGAGGTGACAGGCTCAGCCAATTCCCAAGCGATTTCATGCTGAAATTGATCAGGAATCGGCCTGTGGTGTATGGGCAGCTGCAACAAACACAATTGCTAACTCCCAGCTAGATCAATTTCCTGCCATTATCTGGTCAGCAGACGCCAGTCAGCCAATCAGGTGAACTATTATACACCCTTTGCCTGCTGTACCAAATCTAGCAGGAATTGAATAAATTGGCATCCAGGTGGGAGGTTTCGGTTGGACGCAGTAGTAGATTGCATCGCTAGCCGGGATGCCCCTTGCAGGCAAGTCTCCCGCATGATCCCCTCCCTAACCACTAACCTGTCAACTGCATTAAAATCACAAACACTGGTCTGCACGACAGTCGGGGGCCCCAGTCCCTCTCATTGGCTGGGGCCCCCAAACCACCATGCGATACCTAGAGGGAAGTGCGGGCAAGCCCTGGACCTCACCTGAATGCTAATTTATGCAATTCCTGCTAGATTTGGTACAACGGGCAAAGAGTGTATAACAGTACACTTAATTGGCTGACTGGCGTCTGCTGACCAGATAAAGGCAGGAAATTGCTCTAGCTGGGAGTTAGCAATTGTGTTTGTTACAATAAGCATTCAGTTTAGAGGCAGTGGGGGCAGGCCTGGCCCTAGACTTTTTGCCGCCTGAGGCAAAAAAAAATTTTCCGCCGCCACCCCCCGCTCTGGGGGGCCGCCGAGCTGGAGGGGTAGCTGGCAGGACGGGGGTATTGGGCCTAGCGGCGGGGAGGGGGTCATACCCCCCCTCCCTCGCCTGGGTCCCCCGAACTGCGCTCCCCTCCAGCCTTACATAGAAGAAGCAGCCGCTATTTGTAAGACGCACGGGCGGGGAGGACTCACCTCTTCCCAGCGTGCGCTCCACTGACATCACTTCCTGCAGCGTTGCAGGAAGTGACGTCAGTGGAGCGCACGCTGGATCGAGGAAGAGGTGAGTCCTCCCCGCCCGTGCCTCTTACAAATAGCGGCTGCTTCTATGTAAGGCTGGAGGGGAGCGGAGGACGGGGGACCCAGGCGAGGGAGGGGGGGGTCCGACCCCCCCTCCCCGCCGCTAGGCCCAATACCCCCGTCCTGCCAGCTACCCCTCCAGCTTGGCGGCCGGCTCCCCGCACGGACGGGCGGATGCCGCCCCTGGAAATTTGCCGCCTGAGGCAAAAGTTTCACCCCGCCTCATGAGCGGGCCGGCCCTGAGTGGGGGGTGAGTTCCCTGGAGGTGAGAGGACCAGGGCTTGCCTGCACTTCCCTCTAGGGATCGCATGGTGGTTTGGGGGCCTCAGCCAGTGAGAGGGAGTGGGGCCCCCCGGCTGTCGTGCAGACCAGTGTTTGTGTATGGGCAGCTGACAGATCTTTCTCTATTCTGATTTGTTTAGAGAGAGATTTGTCTCTTGGTTGAATCTGCCCATCATTGGTAGGTGTATGGCTACCTTAACCACCCTGGCGTTCCATTAACGTGCTAGCTACATGATTCCCTCCTCCCTGCTGCATCCCTCCCACCCTTCCGATCGCCGCCGGCGATCAAACCTACCAGGAAATCCTGTTCTGAACGGGATTTCTTTTAGGGCTTCCTCTGTCGCCATGGTGACGATCATGATGACATCATCGACATTGTGACGTCACAGGGAGTCTTGATCCACCCCTCAGCGCTGCATGGCAATGATTGGCCAGGCTGCGCAGGGGTCCCAGGGGGAGCCTGTTACGCGGCGGGTAGCGGCGGATCGGCAGCGATCGCATACAACACGCAGCTAGCAAAGTGGTAGCTGCGTGTTTTAGAAGAAAAATTGTGCAAATCGGCCCACCAGGGCTGGAGCGGTGCACAGCGGTGGTCATGGATGAGCTGAGCTCGTCGATACCGCCAAGGAGGTTAAGGCTACTTTCACATCAGGACGTTGCGTTTGATGCGACGCTAAGGTCGCACAACGTGCCCCTAACTCAATGCATTGTGCACTATAACTTGGACGTTATAGTGCATTCTTTAGCCCTGCTTTTGGTGTGCTGTTTTCGCTGCATAGTGATGGCATGAAAACGGCGCATGCGTTACATAAAAAAATAAATAAATTACTGAGCATGTGCAACACAACTAACACAGCCGATTCATTGCTAAACGCTCAGCGTGCAGCACTGTCTAATAACTCCGCACGTTACACACAAACGCAACGTGTGCACTGTGAATGTCGCACAGACTTTAGTATTGCTGTGCGTAAAAATTTACACATTGAACCTGTATTGCGTAAAAATGTATGTGTTAATGTTCCTGCACTAGCGGGAATGCGTAAAAATGTACGGAATGCGGCCCGCCGACCTCCGAGGTCGGCAAGCTGCCAGCGGGGGACTGGAGCAGTGAGTGACTACGAGGGCACAGGATGGCTGCATGGGGCTGGTAGAAGTCCCAGGTAAGTGTAACTCATTTTTTTTATTTTGCTTGAACCTTCCCTTTAAAGCTATTGGTACTTATCCGTTAGCCGGGCGCATCCGGCAGGTGGCGCTAATTACTATTCCCCCCTCCAGGCCGACATGGATAGTAGGGAAAGATGTAACTCTGGTGGAGTTTTGTTGCCACCTAGAGGATGCGCCCGGCTAACGGATAAGTACCAAGCCATTTTCACTGTGTTTTTTTAAGGTGCTGAGCATAGAATGAGCAAGAGAACAAAAAGAGTTTAGTGTCAAAGAAGCCTGAATTGCAAAGAAACCAGAAAAAAAAAAGCAAAAGTGGAGCAGCATAGAAAAATGGAAAGAAGTCTGAATCCTTTCAGAGTTCCCCAACCCTGTCCTCCTCAAGGCCCACCAAGAGTCCAACAATGAAGGCAGAAACAGGTGTGTTGGGAGCTTGTACTAGAGCTATCTGCTCTCTGATTTATTCCAGTCTATGTTCACAGCTTCCACTGTGTTCAGCTCAGATATTGTTTATCTTATTGGTCTGCAGACATGGACAGCCCTATTGAAAGATGCCCAACTGCATGAGCTCTTTTTTCTCGAGAAAAGACAGTGTCTTGGAGCAGTGCTGTCATTTTCACCTGGATTTGAAGCCTTCTACAAGTTTATTTGGTGGTCTTTTCTGAAGCAAGTTTTCCTTTCAAATCTTTTCAAACTTTACAATGGAGATATGTGACTTTCCAATATGGGAATGGCTCAGGAGAAAACTTATGAATTTGTTTTTGGGAAAACTTAATTAATTTTCCATTGAGTGAGTTGCATTTATGACCATGGATAAAGTATTTCATTTGAAATTAGGACGATGGTATGTGTGCATAAGGGGCAGGCCATTTAATATGACTGACAACACACTGATTGCTCTTTTGAAAGTGTTCCGCTGTAGATGTTAAGTATGATGGACGAAGAGAACTTTGTATGACCAGAGCTGATGGCTCAGGTGGTTGGAGGTCTGGCTTGCTGTGTTGGAGACCTGAGTTCAAGCCCCTTACTAGGCAAGTTTAACTTGGAGGGGGGAAAAAAAAATGTACATTATTAGGTGGGATTCCTAGGTAGGAAAGAGTGGAGGGGGGAAAAAAAGAAGAAAAGGTGTTGGGGAAATTTTTTTTACTAAGTATGAAAGTGGGCTCCAAATATTGTCAGATGGATAGACCACATAGGCATGGGGTAAGGGAAGAGGCCCCAAGCTATCTGGTGTCATTGACACATGTTACAGGTACTCCTCTCGTACCTGGGACTCAGGAGCTGAGGTGACTTGTCCATGGGCCACAAGGTCTTCACTCAGAGGGGTTGATCTCAGGCTTCTCAGCAGAGCTGTCAGAGTCCAGGATTGAACTCAGGTTTCACAGCAGTGCTGTCAGAGACCTTTACCTCTGAGCTATCTCCTTCTCCTGACTATATGTGCTCGTCCATTATATTTCACAAGTAGAACAGCTTGACAGCTGAGCTTAATAAAGAGAAGATCAGAATCTCCAACACTACATCAGGATTGAACTCAGGTTTCTCAGCACTGCTGCCAGACACCCATACCTCTGAGCTATCTCCTTCTCCTGATTATATGTGCTCGTCCATTATATTTCACAAGTAGAACAGCTTGACGGCTTAATAAAGAGACAATAAGATCAGAATCTCCACCAGTGTCCATCAGGATTGAACTCAGGTTCCTCAGCACTGCTGCCAGACACCCATACCGCTGAGCTATCTCCTTCTCCTGACTACAAATGCTCGTCCATCATACTTCACATTCACCAGGAAATCCCAAGTTTATAAAGAGGTGACAGGAGTTAAACCCATAACTCTAGTGCACTACTCAGCCTTGAGCAGATCCCTAATGCCTGAGCCACCTCAGAATCAGGAGAATTGTTTAAGATTATCCATGAACTCTAGCTGGGAATGAAAGCCAACACCAGGATCGAACCTGGCTCACCAAAACTTTAACTCAGAGGGTGAGGTTTCACTCCACTAAGCTATACCACAGGCAGAGATTTAAGGCCATGTACAATAATGAAGGCATTCAAGCTGGATATTACAAATGAAAAAAAATAACTCCAGAGCTATTAAAGTGTTAAAGAGGAACTGTAACATAAAAAGATCCCCTGGGGGGTACTCACCTCGGGTGGGGGAAGCCTCCGGATCCTAATGAGGCTTCCCACGCCATCTTCCATCCGTCAGGGGTCTCGCTGCAGCCCTCCGTGGAGTCCGGGCAGCGGTGACGTCAATATTTACCTTCCTGGCTCCTGCGCAGGCGCTCTGACGGCTGTCGGCTCCGAACTACACGGAAATACCCGATCGCCGTCGGGTCCGCTCTACTGCGCAGGCGCAAGTTTCCTGCGCCTGCGCAGTAGAGCGGACCCGAATGAGATCGGGTATTTCCGTGTAGTTCGGAATGGAAAGCCGCCACAGCGCCCCCGCTGGAGCCAGCAAAGGTAAATATTGAAATGACAGTCGGCACAGTCGCCGGCTGTTCGGAGGGCTGCGGAGAGACCCCCGTGGGACAGAGGACGGCGTGGGAAGCCTCATTAGGATCCGGAGGCTTCCCCCACCCGAGGTGAGTACCCCCCAGGGGATCTTTTGAATGTTACAGAGTCTCTTTAAGCCACATCACAGACTAAGGATGGATTTACATTATGCGTCGCACTGTGTTGCCACTTGTGAATTTACAGCCCATTTAGTTGTAAGAGCGTGTTCGCATCTCTGCATTGTAATGGATCAGGTTATCGTAACAGGCTTTCTATTGTTCATTTCTGGATAAGGTGTGCAAAAACGAGCACATTGCGGCTGTTTAATACAACGCATTTAGTGTAAACTTAGCCTAAGGGGCTACTCAGCACTAACACAAGACCCACACTATTCAATTGGTGGAGAGTATCCTCCTGTTTACCTGGTCTACCACCTTAGAGATCTTCTCCAGTACTGATTTTGACACGGCTCCTGTTTTATATCAAAATGATTGTCTAAACGATAACTGTAGATGTTAAACTTTAGTCTGGTGATGGTAGGTAGGCAAATGAGTAACTCGGAGGCAGTACAGTGGCGTGTCCGCACAGACTCTAGCCTGCCTGATGTACAATCTATAGAGCCTCATGGAATTGAACACAATGTCACAAAAGTGCAGATGCAGCAGTAGATCCTCTATTGGCAGAAGTTGCCATTAATACGTCATGCTGGACTAAAAGTATGCATCTTGGCTCATCGGGTTTTTTTTTCACAGAGACACTTTTGTTCTTATGAGAAATTCTCTCCCTCTTGCAGCATTTGGTCCTTTAGTTTGGTCCTCCACAATCAATCAAGTTTCCCACCTGATCTTGTAAAAGTCCTATATTCTCTACCTTCTTTCTTTTAGGCCTCTTTCACAGTGCGACGTTAAAGTCGCACGTTACAAAATATTTTAACGCAGAGCAACCCACAGCAATGCAAAGTCTGTGCGACATTCACAGTGCACACATTGCGTTAGTGTGTAACATGTAGCGTTATTAGAAAGTGCTGCATGCTGTGCGTTTAGCAATGAATCTGCTGCGTTACTTGTGTTGCACATGCTCAGTAATGTTGTTTTTTTTTTTTTTTTTTAAATGTTCAGCATGCGCCGTTTTTGCTCCATAGTAAATACATTTTCTAACGTGCGACTTTAACGTCGCACTGTGGAAGTGTATATGCGTTGCGTTAGGGCCGCGTTGTGTGACCTTAATGTTGCATCAAACGCAACGTCCTACTGTGAAAGTAGCCTGAGGGCCCGTTTCCACTAGAGCGAATCTGCATGCGTTTTCTGCATGCAGATGCGCATAACCAATACAAGTGGATAGTTCTGTTTCCACTTGTCAGGATTTCTTAGCGTTTTTATGTGCAGAAAAAATCTGCACGACAGAGCCATCAGAATTCGTACACCGCAAAGCAGTGTGCGAATCGCATACAATGTAATTAAATAGGAAAAATGCATGCGTTTTTGCCATGCGGTTTTGTGTAAAAACAATGTAAAAAGCACACCAGCATTGACATGGTTAAAAATGCTTGTCCACAAACCGCATGCAAAATCGCAGATGTGTTTTCCGCTCTGGCATCATACCGCACCAATGGAAACGTACCCTTAGAGTTCATATATTTGTAAAACTTTTTGGGGATTTGATTTTATATCACTTTTTCTTCTGCATCCAGTTTCGCAAGTCTGATTACTTTTCTTTCTTTTTTTTTGCAGTTTTTGTTACATTCCCTATAATTCATTAGTACAGCTGCAGTCTCCTCATTCTTTAGGCACTAAAGGCTTTCTTTTTACACTTAATCATGTCTAAAACATTATTATTATTTATCCATACTGGCCTTTTTTTTGTGTTATTTCCATATGTACATTCTGCAATAGTCATTAAGAAGGTTTGCTATTTACTTTGTGTCCTTGCCCTGTAATTTACTCTCCCAGTCTTAGGGCTGGTGCACACCAGAGCAGTTCTGAAGCGTTTTTTAAAACGCTTGCAGGGGGATAACCGCTTGGTTAATGAAAGTAAATGGGATGGTGCACACCAGAGCGGGTTGTTTTTTCCACAAACGCAAACTTGGGGGCTGCAGCATTTTTTAGACTTCTGAGGCATTTCTGCCTCAATGTTAAAGTATAGGAAAGTAGAAAACCGCCCTGAAAACCGCTAGATCAGAGCAGTTTTCCAGGCGTTTTTGTTACAGAAGCTGTTCAGTAACAGCTTTACTGTAACAATATTTGTAATCTGCTATACAAAAACGCTCAAAACAACGCTAGGCATGTTGCTGAGTAGAATCGCTCTGAAATCTGCTTCAAAAACCTCTGGCGTTTTGCGGATCTGCTAGAGGTTTTTGGTGGGCACTGAGCTTCTTAAAGTTAGCCTTTTTAAATTAATTCAAAATTTTATCCATAAAAGCTGAAGGATATTAATTATTAGCCTTCTGCAAAGCACTAATCAGAAGTTCTTCTTCAGCCCAGGGGTGTTGATGCTCATGTCTTATTACTAGGGATGATCAATAAGATGCAAATATTTCTGAGTTCATGCAGCATTATGTAAATGGTTATGCAAATATATTCAGCTTGAAAATGGACCAGTCAGTTTAAACCTTGGTGGGACTTAATTGGTCTATTTTCAAGCTGCATATATTTGCATAAATATTTACATAAATATTTGCATCTCATTGATCACATGTATTTATTACCACTGATCGGTCCATTATGTGCAATCTCCGGGCTCAGGTCATGTGATCCTACACCAGGGCATCAGCAGATGGCAGCACTGCTCCTACACACTGTACTACCTACATTTGACACAAAATTATTGTGTGCGAAGTAGGTGATAGGGGAACTGAAGAGAGGTATATGGAGGCTACCATGTTTATTTCCTTTTAAGCTATACCAGTTACCTGGCAGCCCTGCTGATCCTCTGCCTCTAATACTATTAGCCATAGCCCCTGAACAAGCATGCAGCAGATCAGGTGTTTCAGACTTTAAAGTCAGATCTGACAAGACTAGCTGCATGCTTGTTTGTGGTGTTATTCAGATACTACTGCAGAGAAAAAGACCAGCAGGGCTGCCAGGCAACTGGTATTGATTAAAAGGAAATAAATATGGCAGCCTCCGTATACCACTTACTTCAGTTCCCCTTTAAGGGAGAAGTGATAACTGGGCCAGCCAGCACACTTGTTGTGCAGTCCATTTGTAGGTTCATGGAGGGCAAGGTCTAGGGTGCCATGACATCTGCCTATAGGCTCCTGTGATGTAAATCTGGGTCTGGCCCTAACTGTAGGTAAAACATGCCTCAAACGCTTTTGTTGAAATAAAGGGGAACTGTAGTAAGAGGTATACGGAGGCTGCCATATTTATTTCCTTTTAATCAATACCAGTTGCCTGGCAGCCCTGCTAGTCTATTTCTCTGCAGTAGTATCTGAATAACACCAGAAATAAGCATGCAGCTAGTCTTGTCAGATCTGACTTAAGGCCTGGTGCACACCAGAGGAGTTTTTCTGAGCGTTTTGAGTTTGTAAATCTGCTGCTAATTTTATCCTATGTGTCTGTGCACACTGGAGCAATGAGGTTTTGTAATAAAAAAACCCCATAGCATTACATTGGGAAGAGCTTTTGAAACCTCTAGCGTTTGGGCGCTAGAGGTTTCAAAAGCTCCTCCCAATGTAATGCTATGGGGCTTTTTACAAAACCTCATTGTTCCAGTGTGCACAGACACATAGGATAACATTAGCAGCAGATTTAAAAACTCAAAACGCTCAGAAAAACTCCTCTGGTGTGCACCAGGCCTTAAAGTCTGAAACACCTGATCTGCTGCATGCTTGTTCAGGGGCTATGGCTAATGGTATTAGAGGCAGAGGATCAGCACAGCTGCCAGGCAACTGGTATTGCTTAAAAGGAAATAAACATGGCAGACTCCATATACCTCTCTTCAGTTCCCCTTTAATTCCCTTGCCCATCATAGGTAGCTACAAGTGTCTTTCAGCATTAGGTAGCCAGAGGAACCCTCAGTATTAAGTAGCTAGTAGTTCGGAAAGTGACAGAATTCAGGGAAAGTTTGGTAGTAGGTGTTATGTAGTCATGTTTGAATTTGGAAGAAAGGATACCCTACCAAAGGAAGGAGAAAGCTGAAGAGATTGCTTACTGGCAGTCATTATTGAAAAGGGAAGTTGAAGTTATTTGTGGAGGCAAAAATATCACTGGACAAGAAGTGAGACCGAGATGAGAGTTCAGTTTAGGCTCATGTACACATGAATGAATATGAATTCAGATTAAAAAAAAATAGCTTACCAAACATTGAAAAACATATGGTATGCTCTGGCAATGTATTTCAAACAAACATTTTGGGTATCCAGCATTGATATAGGTTAATGGCTAAACTTGCACAAATCTACAGTGACCAGATTTTTCTAGGCCAGGAAGTGGTGGTGGTGGGGTGGATACATCAGTCGGTGCACTGACAGGTGTGGCTATGACGTGACCTGTGAAGAGCTACCTAATGTAATGGTGAGACAGTGACCCTAAAAAGTAATTAGACAATGTTACCCAAACACTAAGTAGTTTTTCTCAAAAGGTGTGGTGAAATTGGAGATTCACATCACAGATGTACAGACAATAAATCTGTGTGATGCTATTTATTAATATATCATGTAGTTCAGAAACCGTTCCATCTGACACATGAAATGCAACAACCGTTACCTCAAACGATATTCTGCAACCAGGAAAGGCGGCAAACATTACCTCCCACACCGGTTTAAATGCAGGTAAACATTATATGGGACTTGATTCACTAAGACAAATAGCATGCCTTATCACAGTTAACATGCCTTATCAGAGTAGCAAAGCGAGCGCTACAAGCGTATGCCTGCTAATTGAAAATGCCGAGAGCTCCACGCCTCCTGCCCTGAGCCCCTGTGGGTCTAATCACTTTAAAGGACATTATCCCCACACTTTTATTGGCCCAATAGGCTGCCTGTCAAGTGCCATGCAGCCTATTGGACAAAAGTGCAGAGATAATGTCCTTTAAAGTGATTGGACCCGCAGAGGCTCAGGGCTGGATGAGTGGAGCTCATCATTGCCAATTAGCAGGCATAAGTTTGCAGCGCTCTCTATGCTACTCTGATAAGGTGTGTTAACTCTGATAAGGCATGCTATTTGTCTTAGTGAATCAAGCCCATGAAATGCAGCAAACGGTACCTTTGACATGTGAAATGCACATACCGTGTTTCCCCGAATTTAAGACCTACTCTGAAAAGAAGACCTAGCTTATATTTCGAGTAGGCTCGAAATATATGCCATCCTCCTTATACAAGACCTAGTGTCAGGGACATAGCCAGCGCTGGGGACCTGCGCCCTGACCCACCCGCTTTACATCTTAAGTTCTCTGCTCCCAGTCCCCTCCATTAAGAAAGTCCGGATCTTCTGCCGCTTATCCTCCGCATAAATTACACCGCAGATCAGCGGTGACGTCAGCCATGTAGTCCGGTAAAAGCGCCGCCCTGAAGTAAACAGAAATAACTTCCTGTACAGGGGAGCGCTTACCAGACTACATGAGCTGCCTTTACCACTAATCCGCGGTGTGAATTATGCAGAGGAAAAGCAGCAGGGGATCCGGACTTTAACGGAGGGGACCGGGAGCCGAGAACTTAAAAGGTAAAGTGAGCAGGCGGGAACTGAGAAGGCAAAGCAGCGGGCAGGCAGGCAGGCAGATCAGTTTCTATACAATGGGGATTTAGCTATAGCCAGGAGGAATCTGGCTATATACTAAAGGGAGATCTGGCTACCCCCCAGAATGTAAGACCTCCCCGAAAATAAGCCCTAGCACATCTTCTGAAGGACAAATTAATATAAGACAGGGTCTTATTTTCGGGGAAACACAGTACATTATCCCACATATATGAAATGCAGCAAATGTTCCCCCACTGGGTGCTGGTGGGGTGAGAGGGTGACACTGGGTGAGATGCCACTGGGTGGTGGGAGGTTGACAGTGGGGAGGAGAGGAGGGTAACACTGGGAAAGCACACCTACCTTCTTCCCTCGTGGCCCACCTCACTGGGAGGGTGCCCTACCTCCTCCTCTGTCCCCTTGTGGCATGGCTCGCTGGAAGGGCGCCCCCACATTCTTTTTTCACACAAACAAGCAGTATTCCGGGGGCAGAGTTGGGAACAGAAGCTGATGTTTGTACTGGAGGCGGATCAGATGAGTGGAGGTGATGGTGGAAATGCGGATCGGAGGGTGGAGAGGGATCATAGGGTAAGGTGTTAGATCAGAGGGTGGAGGAGGCAGAGCACGCAGGCCACACAGAGTTCTGGGATGTGTCCTGGGTAACGTGGGACGTCTGGTCACCATAACAAATCCCTACTCATTTGCAGTATGGCTTTAATTGTGCAGGGATCTGCAGTAATCCAAGGTTCACTGCACATTTCTGAAATACATGTGCCAGACATGCAGCACCTTCTGGCTGGTTAACTTGATTACTGTGCAATACATTGTACAGTAGCTAATTATTATTATTTATTTTTTAGGGCATGTTAAAACAGTAAATTATCTTGGTATCAAATAATACCATGTGTTCACCCTGAGGTTGGGACCAGAAGAATCTGGTCACTGTAGTTTAGTGTAAGACCAATACAGGCCTGATGTAGAGATTATTAGCCACCTTTTGTATAGTTGTGCATGTCTTCTTCAGAATGCACATATTTACAGGTTTTCCATATTTATTTATTATAAAGCATTAGCATAATTAAATAGGATGCATGTGGACACCATTGGTAGCACTTTTGTAACCGCATCTTACTTGTAACGTTATTCGTGTAAGCTAATGCAACACTGTCAGTGTCACTAGAAGTCTAGGTCTATTAGAAACAGCATCTGGTGTAAATTCTACACTTGTAATTCTTCAGTGAGGCTTGCATAGTATTTGCAGTCAAGCAGCTCCCCCATGTGGTTCAAGTGTGTTTTACCAGTCTTATACAGCAACTTAGAAGCAAAGATAATGTATTAGGACAACTGAAGTAAGAATATGGAGGCTGCCACATTTCCGTCTAAAAAATACCAGTTGCCTGGCAGCCCTGCTGATCTGTTTGGCTGCAGTAGTGTCTGAATAACACCAGAAACAAGCATGCAGCTAATCTTGTCAGATCTGACCGTGTCAAACACCTGATCAGCATATGCTTGTTCAGGGTCTATGGTGATAAAAGGCTAATAAAAGTATTAGAGGCAGAGGACCAGTAGGACAGTCAGGCAACTGGTATTGCTTAAAAGGACGGTGGGCAGCACGGTGGCGTAGTGGTTAGCTCTCTCGCCTTGCAGCGCTGGGTCCCTGGTTCGAATCCCAGCCAGGGCACTATCTGCAAAGAGTTTGTATGTTCTCTCCGTGTCTGCGTGGGTTTCCTCCGGGCACTCCAGTTTCCTCCCACATTCCAAAAACATACGGATAAGTTAATTGGCTCCCCCTAAAATTGTCCCTAGACTACAGTACTTACACTACATAATATAGACATATGGCAATGGTAGGGATTAGATTGTGAGCTCCTTTGAGGGACAGTTAGTGACAAGAGATAGATAGATATAGATATATATATATATTCCACTGTACAGCGCTGCATAATATGTCGGCGCTATATAAATACTAAATCATAATAAAATAATAATAAAAGGAAATAAATATGGCAGTTTTCACATCCCTCTCGTTACAGTTGTCCTTTAAAAAGTGAGCTTTCGAAAAGCTGCCAGTTTTTTTCTTCTTCATGTAACTGCTCTGTACATTACCTGAAAAAGAAACTCAAGGGATTTAAAAGCTTCATTTTTTTCAAACTATTGTTATTCAATAAATTAGATTGTTGTTTTCTTTATATCTGCAGAGAAAAAAATGTAATGGGTTCTTTATCCCAGCAATGAGTAATGCATACATGAAAGAAAAGCCAAGTTTCCTGCTTCCATGAGGCATGATTTATGTTCCACTAATACATTTATTTTTTAAAAAGCATAGAAATATTAAAGCTTCCCATCAGCATCAAAGAGGATTCCCAGATTTCATAGCGAGAAAGCTTTTTTTTTTGGGGGGGGGGGGGGGGGGGGATATTTTACTGTTCAAGTAAAACCAAACACACGAGAGGCACTTTTTAAAGACTTTATTTGTCATAAACAATTTTGTACAGTAACATTGCACTGTGATTTCCTGATTGGCCGCTGAGGTCAGTGCAGCGGCATGAAGTGCGGACGGCTGGAGAGGCAAAAACCTGCCACGTCAGACCTGCAATTTTTGGACATGTACACATCCTGAAAACATTCACAATTTTAAGGGACACATGTTAAGAAAAAAAAAAAAGCAGCACTTAACCTGCTTTTAGTCAAGAGGAGAACAGAGAAGTATAATGTGTACTGGCCTGATATTCAAGATAAGTAGAGACATACTGTAATGCAACTGCAACTTAAAAACAAAATGGCAGAAATCCTGCTGACAATGACAAAACAAAACATTAACACTAGGAAGTGGTATGCAAAACGAAGAGGTAAGCAGTGGCTGAAAGAATAAGCTGCCAGCTTACCCCACCACAGTAATTAATCAGTGGTGATGGTAGCCAGCAGGGGGGCAGTATGAGATTACTGCCCTGTGACAAATGCCTTACCTGCAAAACATACAGGTCAATGTGGCCGATTTACGAAGGTTGGACAATCCAAGCAGTCAAGAAAGATTGGTTTAGATTTTTGTTTTCTCTAAAAAGTGCAAATGTTTGGAGCCATTGCGTGAGTCATATCAGAATATAGTAAGACTTGCTGAAGAAATTAGAGAGAAAGTGCTACTACTGTCTCAGGTAAGCAGCCACAACAAAAAGTTATCTTTAGTAAACAGAATAGAACCTTTTTTCTTCATTTGAAAAAAAAAAAAAAAAAAAAAAAAAAAAAGGTATGCACACAACTGCTAAATTACTAACTTTTCTGATCACCCCTCCCCATGTTCTCATATGACTCAGGCAGGGAATGCAAACGTTTAGCAGGTTTGTTTACATCGCATTGTCATTCTAGGTTTGCTGAATCATTTATGTTCTCGAACCATAGAAAACTGACTCCTCAATGTGCTGAAAAGGAGAGAATTGTGTAAGTGAATAATCTGTGTGACTATAAAAATGTTGCATTTAGCAGAGGCAAACATGTGTAGATTTCCATCACGTACAGCTGAGAGCACCATTTCACGTTGCAAAAGGACTACTCCATTGAGTATAAAGTCCTTCACCCCAGCAGGAGTCAGTCACGTTTCTGAGACCCCAAGGCATTGTTGGTCCTACAGAACTAGAAGGCTGCAGCCCAGAGTATATCCACTGCCTCTTTCCTCAGGCAGCTATGTGACATCTATCAGCCATGGAGCTGAAATGTAAAACCTGCTGGAAAGTTAAATTTTGTTGTAGATTGTTGAGAAGACTATAACTGAATGAGGCAGTTTGTAGGTTCATTTGTGCATCGATTCCATCATTTACACAACACAGTGACCACAAACAAGGTGAAAAACAGTGGATCAATGGACAAAAAAAAAAAAGACAAAATTCTCCAACATTCTCAGCTTAGAAACAAGTATAGAAGCATACATTTGAATGAAAACAAAAATCATTACCTTTACACAGTATTCCTACTGACTATACAGCCTCTATTAAAAAAAACAAAAAAAAAAAAAACGGAATGTAGCTTCAAGGCATAGAATGTTTTTGTCTGTTTCTCAACAGAAAATCACACTGATGAGCAGCAAAAGTAACAAAAATAAAAGTAGAGGCAGACGATTTGTTGCTCTGCATCTTTCCTTACAGCCCAGGTAAGTCTAATTAGTGACTGGCAGTTCATGAATGAGGATGTACAGAGCTTTGGGTTGTGTGGACCTTATCTTACCAGGTCAGTAAGGATCTAAAGTCACCATACCATACACAAGCATACAAGGGATGCCTCAACCATAACAGTGTCATGAATAAAACATTCAACATATCTGCTAAAAGAAAAAAAAAAGTTTGTCAAATACAATTGACTAGTTCCCTTTTTTACTATACAAAGACCTGTTGACCTTTCATAAAAAAGGTGCATCAGACTGCTGGCAGTGTATAAAAAAAATGTTTTGACATAAAGACTGCAACAAATGTTCCATATGTAAAACATACTACAACAGTGATGAGGACAGGAAATCAAGGCTGTTAGGGAAGCCTATTAGTAAGGGGGGCAGGGGGAGGGAATGGATGTGGATGCCAATTTAACAACAAGGAGCTGAAGCAACCACAGCATCAGGATAGGGTCAAAAACTAGTTAAAAAAATAATTAAGAGTCAATACTACCCCACCCTTGGCATAGTGGTATTGCCGCATGGCAGAACCCACTGGAATGGAGTGGGGATATCCAAGCTATGCAACACTGTTTACAGTTTGCTTGGAGGGTATCTTATTGTAACCAGTTGCCAAAGTCTGTGCCTTTCCTAGTACAAAGTAATCAATGTACAAATCCCCCCTCCCTTCCACCCCCTCAAAATTCAATAAAATTCACATTGGCAGCTTAGGGCACAGAGTGATCAATACCAAACCACAAAGCTGCCATGGTTCCAGTGTTTGACAATACAAGGTTCAGAGGTGGACGCCTCACACCATCTTAGAAGTAGTCTGAAGAAGTCCTTTCCAGATTCATGGTTTTGAGGACTTTTGTTGATGTTGAGCTAAAAAGTGGTGTAGGTTTACAGTCTCTCCATCTTTGTTATATACATATAGAATATATAATTATAAATATAAATCATTGTCACACTGCCCATTTGCATCATACATGCACTTAGTTACACTTGGACTTCCAACGTCAGCCCCTCCATGCCCAAGAAGGGAGGGAAGATTAGGCTGGATGTGGGCTTGTTGCACAAAATTCTCCTATGAGCAGAGGGGAACATGGATGGCTTTCAGTCATCCGGTTTCTGGTCTGCCATTGTCCTGTGAAAAATACTATGGAGAAGAGAGGCAATCCAGTATTCGTTTATGCTGAATATCCTCTGTGATGTTATGATGCAGTCCTGAACACCAGGCTCAGTCTTCAGAGGCCTCAGGTGCATACAGGGCAATGTGTCACCAGTTTGCCTTCACAGCTTTTATATCACTAATTAAATTCTGAGCCAGGCAGATTCCAAAAATCTGAAAGACAAAAAAAAATGAATTACAATGAAAATAGAGGGCAACTTTATACCTTTATGTATTAACATGAATTGGAGAAAGTACACTTATACACTTAACACAGACAAAACTTTTTTAAACCCAAATTACATCGTTTTTTAAAAGTATGCATGCTATGGGATACTGAAGCAAAGAAATATCACTCAGTTTTCCCCCGCAACACTCCACTGAATTCTATCTGGTATTAGAATTCCTTCCCCCAGTCTTAAATGCAGCTAGGCAGTTCTGAGGGCATAATGGCAAGCTCAGCCCAATTAACAAAAGAGAAGTAGGAGGAGGCACCCCAGGGATGGAAAATAATTAAAAACTCTTTAAAAATGTTTTTAAAATCATGTAGCTAGCCTAGCGCTAGCTACATGATAGCCGCTGTGCAGCGGCATCCCCCCCACCCCTTCCAATCGCCTCCGGCGATCAGAGCAAACAGGAAATCCAGGTGGTGGATGGCTTGCTCTGGTGGTGTGAGTGCTGGAGTGTTGTATGTGAGCCAGCCCTGAGCTCTAAAGCTCGGGGTGACCCATGCTTCACTCCTTTCTCATGTGGTGGCCCCAAGTTAATGCGCATGTAGCAGAACGCAATGGACGTTGAGGTAAATGCCTGTTTTTAATATTGGGAGCTGGGTGGGGACGGCTCTCCTCGGTGCTGGCCATGCTTGGGGGGGGGGGGGTCGCCTGCGCCACCCCGCCTCCCCTCAGGGGTGCCGCTGTGGTTCCCAGGCAGTGAGAGAGCCTGGGACCCCGCGGTCCCCCCGGTTGTATGGGGGCATTGGGAAGCCTCCCAGTGGCACTCCTGGATAGTGCTAATGTAGCATGAACTAATTCCTGCAGGGCGACCGTTTTGCGGTATTGGTTCTTTTGACCCTGCATAGTTTGGCATGCGAAAGCAAATGCACATTTGCATGAGCATTGCCTCATGAATAGCCAGTTAGGCCTGACTTGCTAGGGTTAAACTTGGTTTTTGAGCCTGCATACATTTTCTCATGGAAAGCAAACAGGAAATCCCGTTCAGAACAGGATTACCTGTTTGGCTTCCCCCATCGCCATGGCGACGATCGGGATGACGTCATCCACGTCATCGCGTCTGGGGGAGTCCCGATCCACCCCTTACCGTAGCCTGGCGGTGATTGGCCAGGCTGGGCAAGGGGTCTGGGGGGGAGGCGGGGGTTGGCGCGACGGGTAGCGGCGAATTGGCGTGGAACGGCGGGCGATCGGGTAGTACACACAGCTAGTAAAGTGCTAGCTGCGTGTAACAGAAAAAATGTATGCAAATCAGCCCACCAGGGCCTGAGAAATCCTCCGCGGCGGCTTACCCCGAACTCAGTTCGGGATTACTGCCAAGGAGGTTAAAGGACACCTCCTTGGCAGAACCACCAATACTGGGGCTCCACAAGGCTGTGTACTGTCACCACTTTTGTTCTCCCTCTATACCAATAATTGCATATCATCCGCCGACTCTGTGAAAGTCATCAAATTTGCAGACGACACCACTATCATTGGCCTAATCGGCAGCAACGGAGAGCATGAATACCGCAGCGAAGTCGAGCGAATCTGTAGCTGGTGCAGGGACAATAACCTAGTACTCAACGCTGCAAAGACTGTTGAACTAGTCGTAGACTTCAGGAGGAACCCTACCCCCCTCCCACCTGTCTTCATTGGGGGTACCGAAGTCTCTAGGGTTACATCCGTGCGGTTCCTCGGCACGACCCTCACTAACAACCTGAAGTGGGGGCTGAACACCTCCAAAATTCAGAAGAAATCGCAGCAGAGGTTGTTTTTCCTGCGCCAACTGAAGAGATTCGGCATGCCCAGAGAACTGATGACCAGCTTCTATACTGCTACTATAGAAGCCATCCTCTGCTCCTCAGTCATTGTCTGGTATGCGGGGGCAGCGGCCAGCGAAAACATAAACTGCAGAGAGTCATAACTGACGCAGAGAGAATCATCGGGGCTCCTCTCCCACCACTTGATCTCCTCCACTCCGCTAGGATGATAAAGAGGGCCACTGTGATCTCCCGTGACCCCTCCCACCCAGGCAGTCGCTACTTCAAGCTCCTCCCATTGGGCCGCCGCTACAGGTCTATACCATGCAAAACCACCAGACGTAAGAACACCTTCTTCCCCCAAGCGGTCCGGCTGCTGAACTCCAACCTCCCCCCGTCAGGCCCGCCTACGGGCCTGCCCTAGCGGGGTCTCTCAGTTCTCGCCGCTGCCCGCCCTCGTTCACACTGCCTAAGGTCCGTACGGGGGCCACCACCACCACCATCAGCAGTACTATTAGTATTATCATCATTATTATTAGTGTATGGGACTGCTACCGCCCGGCAGGAAGGAACACTAATCTGTCATATATACCATTGCTGCAGTTCTAATTTGTCCGTGCTGTGTGTCTTGTCTTTCTATTGTATGTCTATGCCATGTGTACCACAAATAATTCCGACTATAGCTCATGCTGTATTTGGCGAAATAAATCTGATTCTGAAAATGAACCAATGAAATAAACTTTTGTATCTATCTTTCTTCTCCTAAAAATGACTTTTTAAGACAGTACACAGTTTTATTTTATGTTTAAATCTACTTTTTAAGTTTTTACTATTTTATTGTTTTTGCTCAATGACATTAATTGAAGTATGCCAGAGCTAAAATCTATGAGTTAGACGAGCTCTCAGAAGCCATTTGCTGCTGTGCTTCTGTGCACTCCCGCACGCCCCCCGTGGCGCCCCCCGGTAGCCCAGAGATTAATGAAAGGGTAGCCCTTTCATTGATCTAAGTCCCTGACAAAAAAAACGACTGCTTCTTATCAGAGGCCGCAGTCTTTCTCGTCCTCCTTATGCTTCCTGGAAGCGAGCACTTCGCTTCCAGGGCTTTAAAAAAAATCTCATTGTGGCCATCTTGTGGCCAAATAGTAAAACTACAACTACATACATTTTTTTTTATAAAATAAACCCTCATTATTATATTTAAAATTAACTGTTTACCTCCCGCACCAAAAATTACCCAAATAAAATTAATGGAAAAAAATTACAATTAAAAAACAAACAAAACAAAAAAATAGTTACCTAAGGGTCTGAACTTTAATATGCATGTGAAGAGGGTATATTGCGAACATTTTTTAAATTATAAGCTTGTAAATAGTGATGACGCAAAACTGTAAAAATGTGCCTTCAATCCAAATAAAATATTGGCGCCATACATTGTGATCGGGACATAATTTAAATTGTGTAATAACCGGGACAAATGGGCAAATAAAATACATAGGTTAAATTATGGTATGAAAGCTATAAATGGCCGAAGACTGAGAAATAATGAATTTTTTCCCTTTTTTTCTTAATATTCCTGTTAAAATGCATTTAGGAAAAAAAATTCTTAGCAAAATGTACGACCCAAAGAAATCCTAATTGGTGGCGGAAAAAACAAGATATAGATCAATTCATTTTGATAATTAATGATAACGTTATTGGCGAATGAATAGGCGGTGAAAATTGCTCGGATGCATAAGGTGAAATACCCGAGGGCTGAAATGGTTAAAAAAATGGTTTTACCTCAGAACGAGGAGTGGGGGATATTAATTTTTATTAGAAAAAAAGATAACTTGTTTCTTGGGTCCTACCCGCTTCCTCAGGTCTATAATATAGGGTCTAAAAGCAAAATAATATAAAGGGCTTACAATATACACATAAAAATGTAACACCAGACAGTGAGCCTGTATATTGTTTTGCTTTTAGACATTATATTAACCTGAGGAAGTGGGTAAGGCCCATGAAATGCGTTCTTCATGTCTAATAATCCAAAACATGTATACTCCACGCTCCTTTATCTGAGGCAAGACTGTTAAATTATTTTAAACAGTTAATAATTTTACATCCCTGTGGTGCCCCCTCCCACCCATCTCAAGTCTTCCGCTCTACCAGTGCTGAGCAAACTACGGCCCGCGGGCCAGATTAGGCCCACTCGCGCTGCTACTGCGGCCCGCCGACAGGCAGCCAGGTCCCCCTCCTTCCCTGCATTGTCGCGAGCAGGCGGTAACAGGGGGAGACTTAAAACTCACCTGATCCGCGTCAGGAAGGGGGAGGGGGGGGGGGAGGAGAATTCTAGGAATGTGGCCCAGGCCAATAAAACCTTGGTATTTATATCCAGCAGTTTTTTTTTTCACCTGTGTAAGTAGCACTCTCTCTCCAATACTCTCTGATCAATATTCAAGTGCTTAATTACTACACTATATTGGCTGTCCTGGTGTTCACTTTGTCCTCTTTCCTTCCAGTCTTGGAGCCCATCCTTTGATGTTCCTCCATCGGATATACACACTTAACAAGAGGATTCATTACATCTAATTATTTCAGCAAGAGACACAGCTCAAACCCACTTACTAAGGAGTGGAAGGAGTAGTGAAGCTCAGACAACACTTCACAAGATTTCTGTGCAGCAGCTCTTAGAGAACATTGGCTGCAACTAATTAGATAATATAGGTAACTGAACTTCACCCTGATCGCACAGGGAACAAAAATGTCCCCATTTTGACTAAGTAGAATTACACTGTGAAGGCCAAGTCAACTCAAAACTGATGATTCAGCTGATAATGGTTTCTATCTCATGAGTTGGTAAGTGCTGTGGATATGCGATAGTGGTTCAATTCCACCAAACCTAACAGAGTTTCACATCTAAGTCTATCAAAACTTTCAATGTTAAACAACCGTATAAAAAAAAATTCAGGATGGTCCATCATTATATGCAAGCGTGAGAATGCAGAATGCCTCTGTAGGAGCACAATGGACTTTGGCACTATCTTGGCTCCTGTCATAGTGGTGTTCCTGCATGTAACTTAAGGAGATGGGATACTGGGGAAGACCAGTAAATGATTGGAAGGCACTGAAATGCCTCGTCTTTGGTAACCTCAGGCTGCAGGAACTTTGTATTGCTGACTCACTGCTGGTCTATGCAGCCCCAAACTAAAGAGCTAGAGGTACTAGGTACATCTCTGGAGAGGTAAGTCACACCTTACTTTGATCCACCCTTTACTGTCTAATATTTAGACATGCAAAAATTAAGGGGGTTGTACATTTTCCACTGTTTCTTGCAGAATGTTAGAGACCACTGAAAACCACAAGCAGCCTAAATCAGCTGAAAACTTTAAATAATCCTTATGTTTCTCTTGTTTGGAGAAAATTGTAACAGAAGAAACTCTGCCCATCATAGAATGTACGATGGCATATTGTAAGGCGAAAGCACAGAATTCTTTTAAAGCCCTTATTTCTTCTAAGGTGCCTGGTATACAAAGAGATGAGGTAGCTTTCATATCAGAGTCTGAAGAGGAAGAAACTATCTAGTTTTCTAAAGAAGATGACAGTAAACTTCATTCAAGTGATTCAGAATCTGAATCACTCCCCAAAGGCAAAAAAAGAAGGTTCTGGTTCACACCTGAGGAAAGTGAGGAATTGTCAGAAGCCACAGACGTTACTTTGGATAAAGATATAAAAGAAAACTAAACTGTCTTTAGAGAATGAATTGTACGAAGGCCTTGAGTAATCCAAAATAGATTTTTTTTTCTCCTGTACTGCGTAGCATCAGGACTTGATAAGAGAATGGAAACTGGTGGCTAAGATTTTTTCATTCAAAAAGACCTATAAAACTAGATTCCCTTTTAAAAGTAGGCACTTGAAATTCTGGCGTAATCTCCCTTTAGTGCGTATATTTGTAGTTGCAGCAATGATTTTTTGCATACGCTGTGCCAATAGCTACCAATATTCTTCTACAGGTAGCAACAGTTATTTAGCTGTATTCCAATCAGTACCCCTCTATAACCATCCCTTAACACAAAAGCTTCTATTGATATGCCTAACACTAACCTTTCTACCAATACGCTCAAGACTAACCTTCCTACTAAACCCAGCACCGTTTACCGATCGCTTGCTGCTGCTTGCCAAACACTTGCCGAAGCCTGTACCAAACTGAAACACTGATGCCACTTACTAATTCATTTGCTTCCACTTACCGAACACTTCCTCTGCTTTCCTAACAGTCACGCCGCTTACCAGTGCCCTTGCCAAAATGAACCCTCCCAGAGCACCATAGCAATAAACAATATTGCAGTCTATGGGAATGGTGAGGTTACCATGGTGCAGAAATTAACCTATTCACTTTTTAGTTGATATTGTTAAAAGTTAAAATGACTGAACAAAATATAATTGAAGTGCAGTACATGGGGTTTTCAGATGACCCCATAGAGATAAACAATATGCATGCTTCTAAGCCAAAATGTTTTTCAGTCTACTATAGTCGTACCCAGATCTCTCCCTGTTTTGTTTAAAACTGAATGAGATCATCTTCAACTGTTCTGGACAAAAACTATTGAGATCTAGGTCCCGTTTGCAGCCTCTAATCTCTGGCTGGACGTAGTTTTTGCACCGGTTATTGCACAATTATTTTTATTTTTTCTATATTTTCATTTTTTTGGTTTCATATGCTGGTAAGATGGTGTTTACTGTCACTATTCATTTTATTTTCTTTCATGTGCTGGGAAGAGGATTTCAAATTCCACAATTCTCTTTAGCTTAGAATTAATGGTGCATGTAGTCAGCCCAGTCACAATTCGGAATTTATGATGTTTCCTTATCACCAGAGTCTGCATTATATTATTTTGTAGGAAACTGTTGATCTTATTAAAGAGACTCTGAAGAGAGTCTAAATTCACTTTTTTAACTTGTAGCCAGAAGCAGATCTATAAGCTATCCCGCGGCAAAACGAGGGGTTTATACCCCCCAAATCCGCTCTCCTAACTCCAGGGAGCACTTCCTGATGAGGGAGAGCTTATGGCTGTAGCTCTGCCTCTTAGCGCGTCAATCCCCTCTGATCGCCGCCTCTCCCCACCGCTCTCAATCTTCCTTCACAGAAAGGGGTGGGGGAGAGGCAGAGATCCGCACGGTGATTGACGCGTATGGAGGCAGATCTACAGCTGAAAGCTCTGCCTCCTGGGGCAGCAAAATCCACGACCAAGAAAGTCATTTTGCATGGGGGATTTGGGGGGTATAAACCCCTCGTTTTGCCACGGGATAGCGGCAGTTTAGCAGGGCTTATAGTTCTGCTTCTGGCTACAAGTTAAAAAAGTGAATTTAGACTCGCTTCAGAGCCTCTTTAATTTAGCCAGGATGCCTGGGAAAGCCTCCTGAAGTAACAGTTAAGATATCTAATTACATTTAGGTTTGCTAAAGAATTTTTATCCTCTGTATGTCAGTATATATAAGCTGCATTTTTCACACTTTGTGAACGGTTTCTCACATTTTGTCAAGTCCGATGAAGGCTTATTAGCCGAAAGCTGACTGTTTATTCATCTCTAAGTTAGCCAAGAAACGGTATCCTCCTGATCCAAAACTCCTTGCTTTTACTGATGGCTAACATGGGACAACACTACTGCCTGTACCGGTTCTTAAAAAACAACTTTTAACATGCGTTAAAACCTCTCTAAGGGCCTGAGCCCACTAACGCTTTTGTCTGCTTTTTAGCATCTGTAACATTGATGTGTAACTGAAAAGCGGACACAACTGCATTAGTTGGCTCAGGCCCTAATAGAGACATCACCCTGGCAGATACTATTCAAACGTTCAATCCTTCTCAAAGTTCTGCAAGAAAGGTACTGCTCTATAGCATTTTTGGCTCCAAAACCCAATAGTGCCCTTATATAAATATATTTAAAAGAATAAACATAGGACCATTAAATCAGTAATTCAGATGCACTGTGGCAATGCCTCCATACTAGAAACCAGGGCTGTCGAGTTGGAGTCGGAGTCGAGGCAATTTTGGGCACCCGGAGTCGGAGTCGTTGATTTCATAAACTGAGGAGTCGGAGTCAGATGATTTTTGCACAAAATCCACAGCCATGTTAAGTATTAGGCTAAGGAGTCAGAGTCGAGGAGTCGGAGCCATTTTGGGTACCCGGAGTCGGAGTCGTGGTTTCATAAACTGAGGAGTCTGAGTCGGAAGATTTTTGTCCCGACTCCACAGCCCTGCTAGAAACTGACAGCCATGATGGGCTACTAGCACCAGTATGTGGCTACAGCAGGCTGAACAGTCAGATCCATCTTCCTGTTAGATGCACCACAGCCCTATGGCCTATATGTGTTTAAAAGGGGATATGATTGGGATGGCCTGAAGAGGTGGAGGGGAGTAGAGCGGTTGCAGTCAGTCCCGAAGAAACAGATGGACACCTGTGAATTGATGTAGAGAGGATTCAGAACTGTAGAAGTGAGTACCTTAACAGGACATGCCTATTAAAGTACTCAGTTCTGCAACAACAACAACAAAAACTTTACTTTTAGTCACGTGATCAAAATTTAGAGTGTTCAGTGAGACAGCTTTCAGATTAAATTTCAATGTGCTGCTTTGATTACATCAGCCCTACTATTCAAACTGCAACTGGGAGACAGTCTAAATCTGTCTGAGTAGATTGCAGCCTATAGCACAGTCTGTCATGCAGGAAGTGTCCAGTGTTTGGGCTCCTGACAAGTGATTTAACATCTACTCAAATGAATGCATACACGGAACTAACAATCTGGAAGTGGGTTTTCAAGCAAGTTGGAGGACAAAATGGGATGTCCCTAATCAGTAATAGTGGTTCATACAACATCCCATCTATGTATTCTTTTCACAAACTCACAGAATACCCAGCTAGCTCATGGTGACCCAAAACCACTAGGAAAGAATAAGGAGCTAAAAAGAGACTGAAAAGTGCTCTTACTATAAAGTAACACTAAATATAATTTGCCTTCTTAAAATGATTTCAAATACATTCGGTTTAAGGTGGCAAATTTATATTTGGTATTTACATAATCACATAATTATACTAACCAAATACTTACTCGTGAACAAACTACATTTTACCATATGAAAAAAAAAAAAATATCTTGAAAGAATACCAGGGAAGTTGGAAAAATACAAACCTGTAATAACGCAACTGCAACAAAAACTCCAGCTACTACTATTAAATTATCTTGTAGCCACTTCTCAAACTGGCCCACACATCCCTTTGTGTAAATATAACTCTGCTGCTCCAGCTCCTGTTGCAAGAAAGATTTAAGAATGGATTAAAAACAGATCAGCAGCCAAAACTCAAACTTGAAAAAAAGGAAAAGTAATACTGATTAAGAAAAATAGGGGGGAGGCACTACCAATTTTTATTTTTTATGGTTTTTGCTCTCCTCCTTTTTGGTACCCTTCAACCAATTCTACAGAAGACCCACTTACATTCTCCACGATATACTGATGTGAGCTGGGTCTCTGTCACTTTCTACAACTGGCCTGCTGCATCACCACAGAAGCCTAGCCTTCTAATGTCACCACTAGGAGGGGGCCTGGTACTACCCTTTACAGCCACTAACCTTTCCATTGGTGTATCAGGAGGAAGAAGGTAGAGGGGAGGGGTTGTGGCACAACTTCAGTATGTGGTACAGAGGAGGAATGGGGGGAACGGTGCAGCAATGTTGGATGAGCTCAGGGGTTTGGATGCAGTGCGGATAGTTGAATGAGTGGATGGAGTCAAAGCAAAGCAAATAGAACCAAAATGGCTAAGAGTGGCTTTTGGAATCCATCTGATCAGTGAGATAATAGTCAGAAGTTGACCACCACAGTGAGCATACGGGTTCAGTGCCTGATTAGTTGGGGTCTTTTTTACAAAACAGCATAACAGTTTTTGACTCAAAAAGCATCAACAGGTAAACAATGATGCGCTAGGTTTATTTGTACGGTAATTATTCATATGAAAGTAAAAGGAGGAATGTCTCGCACTGTGTAGTTTAAGAATACAGTCCATACAGGTGAAAGTGCAAGGTTGGGGGGGGGGGGGCATCTGATTGAGCTTATGAGTTGCAGTGATAATTGCATTATCTGATTATTAAAGTCTGTAAACCTTCACATGTCCATGTAGATCACGCACCATGTACAGTGCTTTAATACCGACACCACCACACATAAGCAACTGCAGCAACACCCCGGTGACCTACTGTAGAACTCAGTTATCAGAATTCTCAAGCAACCAGAAAAATACTAAGGCCTTGCAGGACGCATAAATCTACTTTTACACTTCTTTATACATTACAGTAATAAACCTCTGTTACATTAAGTTAAGTCTGTCCTTTGCTTTTGATTAATGCATTTCAACATGAATACAGAGTTTATGGTAAGTATACAGTGTGGGGTATAGTACTGCATTAGCTAGGCCTATTTTTAACATCGACTCAAGCAACCAGAAACTACACTTATCCGGCATCAGCTGACCCCCGTTGGTGCCAGATAATGGGGTTCTTAGACACAGCCTGCCTTTTCAGCTGCCATCTAAAAATGTAATGTTTAAAAAATCCATTATTTAGTGAAGCCATTAGAGGGTGCTTTAGGACAGCAATAGCTCACTGTCAGATGTTTATTTTCCACTTGCATTTGTGCAAAGCCAGCTAGGGCCCGCTCACAATTGCGATTGCAAAACATGACCGAAATCGCCCAGGGATCGTAATTTGTGATTCTCATTCGGTGAAATGAGAACTGCATCACAATCACTCCAAAAATGCTGCATGCAGCGCGTTTGCAATTCCATAGGGATACAATATACACGAGACTTTGCTGATCGCCAGCGATCGCCAAAGTGATGCAATATGCCTGCAAAGCACCCCAGTGTGAATGGGCCCTAAACTAGAGTATATCATCTTCATTTAAAGTCAGTTTGTGGCAGTTGGTACTTGGTAGTGACTTCATGAAAGATAGAACAGCCATCATTGTGGTCTGAAGAATTACCACAAATAATTTAATTGGATGTTTTGGAAGTAGAGTACATTCTCCTTATTTGGAGGGCATTGTGGACCCGTGGTCTGGCTGGAAGGAGTATTAAGGAGTGACGTTGAGACCTAATGAAAACTCCAAAAGCAAAGAATTTCAGCATATTATCTATGGGAGAAATTTTTTCCGGAAAGTTGTATGAGAATTGAAGATTATTATGGTGAAATAACTAGATTAATTTTGAACTAAGGTAAAGGTGCGTACACACGTACTACTAAAGAGAATGACCGGTCCGTCAGACCCTTCCGCTGGGCTGTCGTTCTCCCGACAGTAGTGCATGTGTACAGTCTGTCTGCAGACTGATAAGGCTGTTTCTGAACGATCCGCTGAGTGGGCGATGATATCACCTACATCCCAATAATGAATCAACATTGCTCAATACAAGAGGCCCTCTTCAGAGGACCTTAATGAGGATAAATTAGTATATCTGCCAATTAAGATTTAACATTTATAAACCAAAAAACTTTATTCAGAAAGGATAAAGAACAGTAAGGTACATAAATACATTAGAACAAAAGGCCTACTTGACAGAAAAGCAAAAACTCCTCCATCTAGACCCAAAAGAAGTCCCCTAGTTAGGGCAGTCAAATTGTTAAAATGCACAGCTAAAATGGAGAGGTATTTATCCAAAATGGCAAAATTTAAGAGCAAAACATGAAATAGTAATAAGATGTGCCTGGCATGATATAATGGGCAAGAGGGGCATATTCAGTGGCACTGGTATCACCATAAATCTTGAGTGTCAGGCATAATTTGTTATCCCCCATCGAAGTCCTCTTACATGGACCTCTCATATTAATAGATTTACTTTGGAACTGCGTAATTCTGTGCGGAGATAACTTTAGTAATAGTCTGCTACATGGCTTAATTGACAGATTTTTTTTAAATTTTAATTTTCTGTATACACAGTAACACCTTTACTAACCGATTACTTTAGCATGATTTCTAAACATTGCATACATCTGCTACCAAAGCCTATAAATGAAATTAAAAAAAAAAAAAAAAAAAGAAACAAAATCAATATATATATATATATATATATATATATATATATATATATATATAGACTCTCTGTAAATGCATTTCAAGGTTTGTTTTTTTTAAACTGGCATTGCCTGTTGCTAGCAGAAAGAACATTACCAGGCATTTCCTTCTGCAACACCTTGACTGGTAGCGATAATGCAGACTTGTATAAGGTCTTTGGCTTTTCAGCAGAAAAGGCTAATCCCTGAACTGACTCCTCACAAAATGATCTACCACTCTTAAACCTAATGAGCAGCTGCTTGTGCCAGTACATTGATCATATCCCAGGCAAAAATATTACAAGTGCGCAACCAAGATTTACTGACTTCAGCAATGCCCCGCAACCTTGATGCCATTTATCACAAGAGAACAGAGCTTGGAGAGGTACAACATATTTGAACCGTACAACGCTTATGGATTTGTGTGAAAAAAGGGAGAAAAGGCCCCAGTATTCCAGCCAAATAACGGAACGATGAAACAAATGCAAGCTCTAAATGTTTTTCCACTTTATCATTCCAAAGACATTATGTGCCACAAAGAAGCAGTCTTACCAGCTTTAGCCTCACGTCATATCCACACTGCGTATTGGGAACATCTTCCTGTGGGAACACACACAAGACATTTATTCCAAAAGCTGAACTAATCTTGCCAGCTGTTATCTACACATTCTGAAAATGCACACACTGCAAAAGCAAACTCTTACCCAAACATATGCTGTTAAAAGACAACTGTATTGGCTTCAATTCACTAAGAAGCTAGAGTCAGTAAAGTAACACATTCTGCGTTTTAGACTCTCCATTACACTTGCGGCGATCTAAGTGTGAACCATTCCTTAGTTTTTTTTCAACCCAATGCAGTATTTGATGGATGATTGCAGTGCAGGGAAAATGGATGAAATAATGTATTTTGTTATATAACGCTCCGGACTATAAGACACACCTAGGTAGGCAAAAACCAAGTGGAAAATAAAAAAAAAATACTAAACCTGCAGCATCTATGGTCCAGGAGCATTGTGTAGAGGTTCTCCCCCATTATGCCCACCTTGTACCTCATTTGTCCCCACTGCGTGTATATACAGGTAGCACCGGCTCCCCTATAGGGATGATCAATAAGATGTAAATATTTCAGAGTTTATGCAGGATTATGTACATTTTTATGCAAATATATGCAGCTTAAAAATGGACCAATCAAGTGCCACCCAGGTTTAAATTGGTCTATTTTCGAGCTGCATATATTTGCAAAAAAATGTACATACATACATGAACATGGAAATATTTGCATCTCATTGATCATTCCTACTCCCCCAGTGCCAGCTTCTGTTGATGACACGATCATCAGAAGCCGACACTGGTGGAGCTGTGAGGGAGAGGAAAGGTCTATGACCACCACTGGAGCCGATGGATCAGGTAAGCCGGTACTGCCGCCGCTTCTAACTGTACACTCGAAGTGGAGGAGACACAAGGCGCGGCGGAGGACAACACACGACTTATATCAGAGGGGACACGAGGGGCGGTGGAGGAAGACACACTACTTGGAGCAGAGGGAACACGAGGGGCGGTGGAGGAAGACACACTACTTGGAGCAGAGGGGACACAAGGGGCGTCAGAGGACGACACACGGGGACAATTCAGGCAGTCCCAAACATCTTTGCAGGTCGGCAATCCAAACTGGTGGGCTTTTGTAAGTCATGGACTCCCTGTATTTGGCATATAAGATGCAGGGGGAAAAAATGTGTCTTATACAGTATGCTGAAAAATACGGCATGAGATACAAGCCAGCATTTTTTTTAATCATGCTGACAAATAGAGTACAAGTCCAATGTGCACAAAACGGACATAAAATTTATACCAGCTCAAAACTACTGGTATCTTTTTAACCGCTTTATTAAAGTGAACCTCCAGACTAAAAATCTACTCAGCAACACTGAAAAGGCTTGGTGTTTCTTTAACCCTCCTGGCAGTTTGCTAAAAAAATCACCAGGGGGCAGCAAATCTTTTTTAATTTTTTTTTTTGTTTTTTCATGTAGCGAGACATAGTCTCGCTACATAATAGCCGCTGCTCAGCGGCTTCCCCCCAGCCCCTCCGATCAAAGAACGGGATCTCCTGGAGGGCTTCCCCCGTCGCCATGGCGACGGGGCGGGATGACGCGTCAAAGGGGATTCCGATCCACCCCATAGAGCTGCCTGGCACTGATTGGTCAGGCAGCGCACGGGGTCTGGGGGTGGCTGCGGCGCGACGGATCGGCGGGTAGCGGCGGCGATCGGGCACTGCACGCAGCTAGCAAAGTGCTAGCTGCGTGCAGCAAAAAAAAAAATTATGCAAATCGGCCCAGCGGGGCCTGAGCGGTGCCTTCCGGCGGCATAGCCAGAGCTCAGCTCGGGCTTACCGCCAGGAAGGTTAAAAGTTTCACAGCATCAGAACTTTGTTTTTCTTATCCAAGCCTCATTTTTGGCTGCACAGAAGCCAAGATCTGTCCCATCAAAGAAAACTTCCCAGGCATTTTTCCCGATACTGTGCAAAGCATGATGGGATTTCAGATGATAATGATCTTGTTGCCTAGCAACTGGGAGGGGTGATCAGGACACAGGACAGTTGGAACTGTGTCTCATGCTCCCTGTCACCTCCTTTCATCCAAAAAGATGGCTGTCCCCATGAAATCACAAACATTTGCCTGTTCTTTTAAAACAGGGTGGGTAAGAGATTATATTACCTATCTATTTTAATTAACATAACTAATGTAACTTAATGACAGTATGTTTGTTTAGGCTGAAGTTCCTCTTTAACTACATATTAATATTGTGAACTTAGGAAAAGAGGTTTTATTATTAACTTTCCTTCTCTCAGCTCTGTTCCCTCCCTTCTATAACCTTACCGAATGGCTGTTTGTTAGTTACCGACGATCCAAGCTGGAGAAAAATACAGAATCACGTTTTCCTGCACGCTCTATCTCTGTGAATGGGCAGTTATAAGGCATTTCCTGCACAAGTCGGTAATCTACCTCACTAGCTGGCTATTTCAGTTCTCACTGTGGTAACAGCCTTAGTGGATTGACAGCTCGGTAAAATCAGTACTTTTCTACTTTACCGCATACAGTAATGCTTAGTGAATTAAACAACCACTATCGCAAAAATTGTAAAAGGCATGTAAACTGGTTACAAATAAGAAGTTTGTTTCTTCCAGCGTAAAATGAGCCATACATTACTTTTCTCCTATGTTGCTGTCACTTACAGTAGGTAGAAGAAATCCGACAGAAGCGACGGTTTGGACTAGTCCATC
Organism: Hyperolius riggenbachi; assembly: GCF_040937935.1. NCBI lineage: Eukaryota > Metazoa > Chordata > Amphibia > Anura > Hyperoliidae > Hyperolius > Hyperolius riggenbachi. The sequence continues at coordinate 347,254,459 of NC_090648.1, read as the reverse complement.
TCTTCATGGAGGATTCTCAGCATGGCCTATTCTTTATGAAGAATTTATACAAAGGTGCTGGGCCAGTCTCCCTGCACGCTGCACACTTTTTGGGCAGCTGGCTGGTGCACCTGCCATTCACTAAGTGCTTTTGAAAATAAATACCCTGCAAATCCCCCATGAGGAGATGGGCGAGTCCAAACCTGTCAGATCTTTCAGACCTACACTACCAACTGCAAGTGACAGCAACATAGGAGAAAAGTTATTTATGGCTCATTTTACTCTGGAAAAAACACTTATTTGTATGGTTTTTACATGTATTTTACATGGCCATTTAAAGCCATTGTTAGAAATGTGGAGGATGCCTCTACGCTACACATTTCAGAACAGTTGTGCGTCCCATCTTTAAACAAAAAGCTGTAACTGTATATAAAAATCCAGGCATTCTATAGGATGCCTGGAGCCCTTTTTCACTACATTTTGACTGCGATTTGCAGCTTTTCCCAAACACGGTTCAGCACGTTTTTGCACAAGGTCTTCATTATATAAGGCACGATTGTGTCTTACATATTGCTTCATTCATTCCATATGGTTGAATTCGCAAAAAAAAAAAAAAAAAAAAGTACCAGCTTGGTTTGTTATTTTTGTGCGCTCCAATGGACGATGTTCTAAACACAATTGCAGGAAAACTGCAGCAAGCAGTTTAATTGCATTTAGGTAAAAATTGTATCGTTCATGATCGCTGCAGTGGGAAAGGGACACTGCAATTACAGCGATAATCATGGTGTCCTTGCAATTTCCTGAACAGTGGAAAATTGCATCTGATCAGATTTTCGCATCGGAACGTGGTCAGTGGAAAAGGGCTCTAAATCCTGGATTTCTGGTGATCCAAGTAATGTCAGTAACTTCAGGCGTTTTGGGATTGTGGTCCTTTAATAAAGAGAAATTGGGTGCATTGTTCTCATTCTTATTCCGCTAAATAGTAACTTGTTTTTTTTTTTGTTTGACCCTAGCCTAGGCAAATTATGTAATATTCATCAAAAAAAGGCATTTCATACTTTGTCTGAAAGGATTCAGGTATCTTATTTTGTAGCAGGTATTCTGCAGCAGCTAATAGCAGAGCTGGTGTCCAGTGCCCCCTGTCAGGAAGTGAGGAGCAGCCTCCTAAGCTGCTAAACGTATACTTCACATGATTCTCCTTAGATACGGACAAGTGTGGAGCACATACCATGAGCATACACTGCAACTTTACTGAGGCCTCTTTATCTTTTCATGTCACTAAAAGCTGCTTTTAATGAAAATTATAGTTAGATACTTTTGCAATCCTTATGTGAATGACCCAAGCTTCCCTGCACATTCTAACTTAATACATACATGACAGAATACATGGCTTGTCACCACAGTGTTAACCACCTGAGCGGTCTGGACGAGCTCAGCTCGTCCAACACCGCCGGAGGCTGCCGCTCAGGCCCTGCTGGGCCGATTTTAATGAAATAACTTTGCCAGCCGCGTGTGCTACCTGATCGCCGCCGCAGCGCGGCGATCCGCCACGTGCAGCGGTGAAAGAGGGTCCCCCCAGCCGCCCGAGCCCAGCGTAGCCGGAACAAACAGTTCCGGCCAGCGCAAAGGGCTGGATCGGAGGCGGCTGACGTCAGGACGTCGGCTGACGTCCATGACGTCACTCCGCTCGTCGCCATGGCGACGAGGTAAGCGAAACACGGAAGGCCGCTCATTGCGGCCTTCCGTGTTACTTCTGGCCGCCGGAGGCGATCAGAAGAACGCATCCGGAGCGCCCTCTAGTGGGCTTTCATGCAGCCAACTTTCAGTTGGCTGCATGGAATAGTTTTTTTTTTATTTAAAAAAAACCCTCCCGCAGCCGCCCTGGCGATCTTATCAGAACGCCAGGGTGGTTAATAGTGATGATCACATCTAGGAGAACTCATGGAGAAGAATGTTATTTGCTGAACAGCTGGTAGATTTGTAACGCTCTGATTTGCTGTGATAACATACTACTTTAGCACTTGATCATGACAAATAAAAACATACATATCCATCACCTGACCAAACTACTCACATGCTTCGCCATGAGTTTTCCTAGACATGATCATCACTATAAATGCTTAAAGGATGACTGAAGTGAGAGGGATATAGAGGCTGCCATATTTATTTCTTTTTAAAACACTAGCACTAGTAGCCTGGCATCATGCTGATCTTTCATGCATCAGTGGTGTCTAAATCACACACCTGAAACAAGCATGTGGCAAATCCAGGCAAACATAAGTCAATCATCTAATCTGCATGCTTGATTCAAAGGTGTATTACCAAAAGTATTAAAGACAAAGGATCAGCAGTATTGCCAGGCATGGTTTAAAAGTAAATAAATATGGCAGCCTCCATACCCCCATCTCTTCAGGTGTTCTTTAACAGTCATCGGTGATCTAGCTTTTGCCTAAATGAAAAACTAAGCTATCCCTGCAATCTACTTCTTCATACCCAAGATTTGTTTTGTTGTTCTTAAAGATGAACATTACAGTATACACCATAGTAATGCATAAAACAGTTTTTTGTTTGTTTTTTTATAATACTAATTTATAAATTATTTAATTTAATTTATACATTTTTCCATTATAAAAATCTTACCTCACCCCAATTTACATTCCTAAATGTATCACTGGTGCCAGCATTTTCACTTCAAGCAAGATAAATAACTGTGGGATGTCTTTCCCCCTTCCAGACCCCCTCTAACCCAATCTGTGCATGAAGCAGTAAAATCAATTGATCTCCCAGAGAGCTGTGGGGTATATGGCTGTGTTGCATCATAACCTAGTCTAAACATCATCGATAGGGTGGGTTTACATACCAATATTCAACGCTATATACTGTAGTTGTAAGAAGCATTTCTGATGCTGAAATGTATGTCACTACCAGAGGTTCCCCTCACAAAATAATAGAACCATACTAGATTAGCACTCAACCGCTTGACATAAGATCGCATTGCTTTCCAGGTCTGAAATCCAACAGCTTCTAAGGAATAGCTTATATCCTGAAATTTTTATAGCCAAAATTGCTGTGCAAACGTACTTTCTCCTAACTGACCTGCATTTCTGTCTCCTGTCTTTGGCTGTCTTGGACCGCAAATCATAGGGATGAGTTTCTAGATACACCTCAGATATGCAGACCTCAAACCACAACACGGTGATTCAGGTAATACCTTTAATGACTAACTGTGCATTGTTTACTGCAAGCCTTCAAAACGTCACATTTCTTCTTCAGGCATTCTATAGTTCTGATCCAGCTCTGTATAATGCCTAATGTCTCAAAAGCTTACAGTAAACTATGCAGAGTTAGTCATTAAAGGTATTACCGGAATTGTCTGTTGGTTGATGTCTGCATTTCTGCACCACAACGAACACTGGATCATATTTCACTTGTAGCTGAGCTGCAAAAACACCTCAGTGTTATAGCAGGTCTTTTATCACTGTGTCTAATAAATCATCAGTATAATGAAGCCAATCATCAAACATCAGAAGTATAGGATACCTCAAAGTTGAGTTTAGCTATAAGTTTCACAGAGATCAGGAATTTGTGATTTTGGGCCACAAAAAACTGTCATTAAGGTCTGTTTTTCCTTAATGGACAGTATTAACCTTGTGTAAGAGGTGGAAAAGACTCCTATTAGACCTACCGGTAATGGAGTTTCTAAGCGTATTCCGGGACAACAGGAGATCCGGTCCCTCCTCCGGATCTGGGGAAACCATAATCAAGAAGGATTAAAAGCTCCCGCCCTCCCTCATCCCTCAGTGCATTAAAAAGTAGAACCGACAAAAAACCACCGGAAATGAAGAGAGAAATCTATACACCAACAAGTGCTCCATACTGACTCCCCCATAGAAAGGTGCCCTATAGACAGGGCCGGGTTATAGGCGTTGTCCCGGAATACGCTTAGAAACTCCATTACCGGTAGGTCTAATAGGAGTCTTTCTCTAATCGCATTCCGGGACAACAGGAGAGATAGACAAGAAGTCTTTTAAACAAAAAGACCCACCTAGGGAGGGATCACTGCCTGGAGCACCTTTCTGCCAAACGACTGGTCTTGTTGAGACAACACATCCACTCTATAATGCTTGATAAACGTAGATGCCGTCGACCAGGTTGCTGCTTGACAGATCTGTTGTATCGTTGCCCCTGCTCTTTCCGCCCACGATGTAGACAAAGAACGTGTGGACTGGGCTTTAATATCATTCGGTATAGGACAATCACTATTTTGATAGGCCAGAACTATGGCATGCTTAATACACCTGGCTATTGTCTGTTTCGATGCCTGCTGACCCCTATTCTTGCCCGTGAACAGTATAAACAGATTACTAGACTTCCTAAATTCTCTAGATCTAGATAAATATACCAGAAGTGTACGTCTTACATCCAAACAGTGGAACTCCCTCCCTTTACTATTGGATGAATTGTTGCTAAATGATGGCAAAATAATCTCCTGAGAGCGGTGAAACTCTGAAGAGACCTTAGGAAGATAGGCTGGGTCTAACCTTAGTCGAACACTATCGGGACAAATAATTAAGAACGGATCCTTAATGGACAATGCTTGCAAATCCCCTATTCTCCTTGCCGACGTGATAGCAATCAGGAAGGCCAATTTAAAGGAAAGTAGTTTGATGTCGATCTCCTCAATGGGTTCAAAGGGAGACCTCATAATGTTGTTTAGAACCAACGACAGATCCCACTGTGGGAAGATCTTCTGTTTAACAGGAGTCGATCTTTGAATAGCCTTAAAGAAATTCCTAACTTATTCCTCCTGAGCTAGGTGTCTATCTAATAAAATAGACAGGGCCGAACACTGAACCTTCAAGGTGCTAGGCGCAAGGTTCATTTCCCAGCCATCCTGAAGAAAATCTAATACTGAGCTAGTTAATTCCCTGTTTCTATCTTTAGTAGCACACCATGCCAGAAAAACCTTCCAGACCTTCCGATAAATTTTCTGAGTCACCGGCTTCCTACATTTCATAAGAGTCTCGATAACCTTCTCCGAGACACCTTTCCCTCTTAAAATTACCCTCTCAGGATCCAAGCTGCCAGTTTGAATAAGTGGGGCTTGGGATGTTTCAGGGGCCCCTGCATCAGTAGGTCCTCTCGCTCTGGGAGAGGATACGGAGGTTTCTCCGATAATCTTAGCAGGGTTGCGTACCATGACCTCTTTGGCCACATAGGGGCAATTAGAATCATCCTTACTCTTTCTTTTTGACATTTTACCAGTACCTGAGGAATGAGAATCAGTGGAGGAAAGGCGTAACATAGACTGAAATTCCATGGGAGACTGAGTGCGTCCAATCCCAGAGACCCTGGGCTCCTGAAAAGGGAGTAAAAAAGACTCACCTTTGCATTGTCTGGGGAGGCAAAGAGATCTATGTCCGGAACTCCGAAAATCTCTGTTACCTCTGAAAAAGTCTGTGAATGGAGGCTCCATTCTGACTGATTTACTTGGTGGCGGCTCAAAAAGTCCGCCTCCCGGTTCAATACTCCTTTTATGTGGATAGCAGCTAAAGACAGAACCTTTAGCTCTACCCAATCGAATATTTCTGAGGAAAGGGCCATGAGATCTCTGGATCTCGTCCCCCCTTGTTTCGATAGATAAGCCGTCGTGATATTGTCGGAAAAAACCAAAACGTGTCTGCTCTCTATCATTCCTTGAAATGATCTGAGAGCTTCCTGGACTGCCTTCAGCTCTCTGAAATTGGACGACTTTCTCCTTACGACAGGATCCCAGGAGCCCTGTGCATGTTGACCTTGAACTGTCGCACCCCAGCCCCATGAACTCGCATCTGAGAAGATCTGTATTGGGTTCTGCTGCCTCCACCATCTCCCCTGATGTAGATTCTCCTGAATCAACCACCAGGATAGGCTTGTTCTCACCTGCTCCGGAATGATTGTCCGGAGGTCTAGAGAGGTCTGGGACCTGTCCCAGTTTGATAGAAGATGATTCTGCAATCGCCTGGCGTGTGACTGAGCCCATATCACGGCCGGGATTGCGGCTGTAAAAAGACCCAAAAGACTCATGATCTGGCGAAGGGAACAATCCTTCGGCGTCAGAAGCCTTTCTACCTGTTTCTGAATCTTTAGAATCTTTTCCTGAGGCAGAAAAATCTTTTGCCTCACTGAATCTATGTGATAACCCAGGAAGGTTATCTGCTGAGTTGGGGTTAATGAAGACTTGGCATGATTTATAATCCACCCAACCCGAGTGAGAGACTGTATCACGATCTCTTTGTGAGCCAGTAAAAGTTCTCTTGACTGGGCAAACACCAGTAAATCGTCCAAATATGGCACGATTGAGATCTGTTGCAGTCTCAGCTCTTTCATCACCTCCGCCAGCACCTTGGTAAAGATGCGGGGGGCTGATGCAATGCCGAAAGGCAGAGCCTGGAATTGAAAATGGTGAATCCGGGAATGATCCTGGATCGCGAATCTCAAATATTTTTGATGGCCTGAAAAAATGGGTATGTGCAGATACGCGTCCTGTAGATCTATTGAAATTCCTGACCCTGAAGGAGAGCTCTCACGAAATAAATGCTCTCCATTCTGAATTTTTTGTAGTCCAAAAATGGATTCAGGGATTTCAGATTCAGAATGAATCGGAAATCCCCGTTTGCCTTTTTTTACCAAAAACACGTGGGAATAATAACCCTGGAACTCCTCTGACCGAGGGACCTGGGTTATTACACTTTTCTCCAAAAACCTGTGGATCTCCGATTCTAGGCCAAGAGCCTTCTCTGGATCTCTCGGAATCCGATTCACAAAAATTCTGTGGGGGGGAGGACAAACGGAAAATTGAAGGCGGTAACCCCGCTTTATAATTTGCAACACAAAGGGATCGGGATTCAATTTCTCCCATTCCAAATGAAAAAAGGTTAGTCTGCCCCCCACTGGAAAGACGTCATTTGTCTTGACTGGAAGGTTTGGGGTTTCCCAAAGTGAAACCCCCCCTTCCCCTTCCTTTCGGAAAAGACCACTTTCTCTGCACATTCTTATTCTTTACAGGCCAGGAAGAAGACTGATCAGTAGTTTGTTTCTTAGCCACAAAAGGTCTCTTCCCCTTCAGTACTTTCTTTTTATTCGGAAACTGCTTACCCTTCTCAGCCGACCGGGATAAGACTTTATCCAATTCGGCTCCGAAGAGAAGGTCCCCCTCAAAAGGGATGGAACATAACCTATTCTTTGAGGTTAAATCCCCCTCCCAGGTTTTCAGCCATATTGCCCGTCTGGCCGAATTAATGAGCGCCGTAGTGCGCGCCGTAATTCTGACCATTTCCGTAATCGCGTCCGCTAAAAAGGCTACTGCCCTTAGAACTACCGGTAAGGAAGCTGCATAATCTTTGGCAGGCGCCCCTTTTGAGATCTGAGAAATTAGGTTATCCATCCAAATTCGCAAGTTTCGTGAAATACATGTGGCTGAAATCCCTGGAAGGAAAGCAAATGCTGCTGACTCCCAGGCTTTCTTCAAAAGCCCCTCCACTCTTTTGTCCATAGGGTCTTTTAGGGTGCCTGCGTCCTCAAAGGATAAGTCAGAATCCTTTGAATATTTGGCTAGAGCTGCATCTAGTTTAGGGCATTTGATCCATTTATCAATCTCCTCTTGAGCAAAAGGATACTTCCTCTTGGCCGATTTCGGTATAAACAAACGCCTTTCAGGGTCTTGCCATTGCGAGGAAATAATCTCCTGCAAAGATTTGTGGATAGGGAAAACCCGTCCCACGGGCCTAGCTAAACCCGAATATACGAGATCCTGGGGGGTAGGCTCAGACACAGTTTCTTTAATCTGCTCCGTAGCATAAACCGCTTTGAGTAACTCAGAAGATTCATCTGGGGAAAACAAAAATCTAGGGGTTCGGACTAACTGCTCTGAGTCCGACTCCCCAGATTGAACCTGCTCCCCCTCCTCTAAAGAAATGATCTCAGACATGTCTTCCCCCTCCTCCTCCTCTTCCAAATCCTCCTCCCCCTCTCCCCTCAAAACATCAGACATAGCGGAGGGACGTGATGGAAGCCCCGAAGGGCCCGGGAGAGAAACAGAGGAAGGACCAGGCCTAACCTCTGCGGGTGGAGGGATAAAGGACTCCTTAAATTTATCCAAGGTGTCCTGCATTTTAATGTTAACTGACTCCATAACTCCCTTTAAAATGCTGGAAGTCTCAGAGGCTATCAAGGCATCTATGCATGTCTGACAAGCGTTTTTAGGGGCCTCAATAGGAATCTTTACACTACAAAACCCACAACGTTTGTATTTCCTTTCCGGGGCTGTAGTTGAAGTTTTGGGCTCAGATTTTGCCTATAAATGGAGAATGAAAGACAAACCACTGAGTCTTAATTCAGTCTAAAGAAGATTAGAATAAACCTCCTCCAACGGAGGACTCACCCCACCAGAAACTGCTGCTGCCGTTTGGGGCTGAGGCTGGCTGGAAGACTTTGTCCCCTGCTGTGTGTCCATGCTGCCTCCTATGCACGGAAGACGCCAGCCACTCTTCCTCTCTGGGTCTTCCGTATTTAGAGACCTCCCCTTCCGCCGCATGTGACGTCATCACGCTCCTCGAAATACTTCGGCGTCTGACGTCACGACCTCAGCAGTTACGCCTCCCGGAAGTCCTTGCGGCCGACACACGCGCCTAGCTCAGCCGGCGTTGCGTGCGGGAGGCCGGGGAGCAGCGCTGTTCCATACCCTACTGAGGCGCTCTCTCCCCCACTGGAAACCTGGGTCCTCCGAATCCCCTCTGGAACCCCTCTCGGACCTGGCTTCCACAGAAAAAAACCTCACCCTCCGGTAAGGTAAAAAATAAAAAATGGGAGCTTCTTCTTGAAGGTGTTTCCTGGAGGGAAACACAGATGAACTGAGGGATGAGGGAGGGCGGGAGCTTTTAATCCTTCTTGATTATGGTTTCCCCAGATCCGGAGGAGGGACCGGATCTCCTGTTGTCCCGGAATGCGATTAGAGAAATCTTGAATACAGATTCACATTAAAGTCTACAAGCACATTAAAGTCCATTTCCAATCTTGGCTATCCTTCATTTTCCTTACACTTAAAGGGAACCTAAACTGAGAAGGATATTGACTCTGGCCTGGTGCACACCAAAAACCGCTAGCAGATCCGCAAAATGCTAGCAGATTTTGAAACACTTTTTCTTCTTTTTCTGTAGCGTTTCAGCTAGCGTTTTGCGGTTTTGTGTAGCGGTTTTGGTGTAGTAGATTTCATATATTGTTACAGTAAAGCTGTTACTGAACAGCTTCTGTAACAAAAACGCCGGCAAAACCGCTCTGAACAGGCGTTTTTCAGAGCGGTTTGCGTTTTTCCTAAACTTAACATTCAATGTATATTTATGTGACAGCGCTCCTCTTCAGACCTATGAACAAAACACAGATAGAAATTGCACATAGTGCATTACTGCTTTTCCAAATGACACAATTCACATGCGCCCAGAAACGTGCATAGGTGATAACACTGTGCTCCACTCGTGATAAATAGCAGCCCCCTCACACCAGCAGCTCACCAGATGGACACCACCTCACAATCCAGGTGGGTCTAACGCTGAGCCTTAGAGCGGCCAACTTCAAATACCAGCCTCCACAATACGTTTATCCACAGCGGGATCAATTCCTCTTTAATATGAAGTTCCACTTATAAAAAATACATAAAAGCATACATAGCGTAATACAGTTTGAATAGTCAGCAAGGCCTGCGCAGTATCAGCGCACTCACGTGAATATGGAGATAACAGGCATCTCGGGCCTCATAGCCCAACAGTATCTAGCTCCCGTTAGCGGTGCCGGCGTCCCGATCCTCCGCTCCCTGTAGCTGGTACTTCTTTAGCGTGCGCGTCTCTTTCCTGCTGGGCTTGACCAGGAGCACTGACGTCACTGGGCAGCAGGAAAGAGACGCGCACGCTAAAGAAGTACCAGCTACAGCGAGCGGAGGATCGGGATGCCGGCACCGCTAACAGGAGCTAGATACTGTTGGGCTATGAGGCCCGAGATGCCTATTATCTCCATATTCACGTGAGTGCGCTGATACTGCGCAGGCCTTGCTGACTATTCAAACTGTATTACGCTATGTATGCTTTTATGTATTTTTTATAAGTGGAACTTCATATTAAAGAGGAATTGATCCCGCTGTGGATAAACGTATTGTGGAGGCTGGTATTTGAAGTTGGCCGCTCTAAGGCTCAGCGTTAGACCCACCTGGATTGTGAGGTGGTGTCCATCTGGTGAGCTGCTGGTGTGAGGGGGCTGCTATTTATCACGAGTGGAGCACAGTGTTATCACCTATGCACGTTTCTGGGCGCATGTGAATTGTGTCATTTGGAAAAACAGTAATGCACTATGTGCAATTTCTATCTGTGTTTTGTTCATAGGTCTGAAGAGGAGCGCTGTCACATAAATATACATTGATTGACATTGAGGCTTTGTGGTAGTGAATACTCAGGAAAAGACTTGTCCTTTATTCATTTACCTATTTATTTAATTGAGTGATCCAAAAAGTTTATATATAATCACTGTAATATATATAGTGTTTGTCCATTGTGGCTGGCGCAGTTTGCGTTTTAAGAGCTATACTTAACATTGAGGCAGAAACGCATCCGAAATCCAAAAAATGCCTCACCCGGGGAGGATTTGTTTCTGCAAAACGCCTCCCGCTCTGGTGTGAACCACCGCATTGAGATACATTGACCAAGCGGATCCGCAGCCGCAAGCAACTGCAGAAACGCTGAAAAAGCCGCTCGGTGTGCACCAGCCCTCTCTCCTTTTAAAATAAAACCAGTTGACCGATTATCCTGCTGATCTTGTGTATCTAATACTTTTAGCCACAGCCCCTCCACAAGCATGCAGATCAGGTGTTCTGACTGAAGTCAGACTGGATTAGCTGCATGCTTGTTTCAGGTGTGTGATTCAGCCACTACTGCAGCCTAAGAGATCAGCAGGACTGACAAGCAACTGGTATTGTTTAAAAGGAAACAGCCATATCCCTCTCAATTAAGTTTCCCTTTAACAGTTACAGAAAATTAATGAGGACAATTAAGAGGGCTGTTTCCAGCTTCATTATGCTTCTTATGCTGGGAATAGACTGAGATTTTTTTTTTTAACAGATTTACTGTCCAATTGATTTTGCAATGATTTTCTTATCTATTTCCATTCACTTCTATGAGAAATCGATTAGAAAAACGATAAAAAGTAAGAATGGACCTGTCGGAAACTATTGAAAAATCTATCTGCCAAAATATCTCATGGAGTATTCCCAGCATTACTGTCTGTCAATCCTCTTGTGGACTAGAACAGTCTCTATTTTGACCAAACACACTGGTTATCAAATCATGATCTTGTTTTGTTGTGAGCTCCGTGCATGCCCTACCATGTAGGTTAACCCATTTATATATTGTGCAGCATTACATAATATGTTGGTGCTTTAATAATACAATAAATAATAAAAAGAAAGACAGGAAGAAAGAAAGAAAGAATTTGGATGCTTGGTCCTGTACCCACCACATCTGCTGGACATTGGTGTGAGATCTTTGGGATCACTACTGGATATAATAAAACATATAAAAAGAAGATATATGGAAGGATTAGAGAGCAAGCTTTTTACCGCTGGGTCCTTCACACAGCAGGAAAATGGGACTCCACAGCGCTCTCTGCTTGGATTGGAGTCTGTGCAATTGAAGTAAATGTTGAGGTTCCAGTCGTTAGGTCCATGTGCACCACAACAGGACCACTGTAACAGAAACACCATATATAGATTAGTAAAACAAAGTGTGCTTACTACAATTCAGTGTACACCAATGCTGGCCTGCAAAGTCTGATACAAGATTGCCACATGCTGGAGCAGATCTATCAAGAAGTCCAAAACTGAAGATATGCCAACAAGAAACAATCAGAACTCTTGTTTTATTTAACAGCTGAAAAAAGTTTAGTTGCTAGGAATGACGCCAGCATTCATGCACTAACCTACAGTAACATTGGTAAAAAATATTGGAGAAACATTTGCACTCATTAACCAGGAAGCCGAGCATGGTGCATACTTGTAGATTCCAACATGAATATGCTCCAAAGCACAAGGCCAAGTTGACTAATCATTGGCTACAACAACAGAACACGAAGGTTCTGGAGTGGCCATCTCAGTCTCCTGACCTCAATATCACTCTGGGGAGACTTCATGCAAGACAGCCCCAAAATTGATGGGAACTGGAGGCTTTTTGCAAATAAGAATGGGCAGCTTTACCGTCTGAGAAGATAAAGAGCCCCATCCACAACTACCGCAAAAGACTTTTAAATATCAATCTTATTTTTGGCAATTTTTTGGATATGTAAACTTTTGATCAGGATCATTTGAGTAGTTTGTGTAGTGATTATGTATTGTATTAGGATTTAAAAAAAAAAAAAAAAAAAGTAAACAAGGTTGTTTGACAATAAAGAGCTTCAGCTAACCACTAACCAGGAGTGAAAGAAAAGCTTTAGTGTTACCATTCATATTCTATGAGAAATGGTTAAGACATTATGAATTCTGCCAGGGTATATACAAACTTATGAGCACAGCTGTAGAAGGGGCAAAAAAGAGACTGAAAAGTCCTCTTACAGAAACACAATGCTGACAAAATGATGCCCTCTTATAAAAAGAAGGTATTGGTGATAATTCAGCTTTAAGTAAGCAACCATGGTTTCCTACATATTAGATTGATGTGGATATCAATACATGTTGGATTGATGTGGTTCTGTAAAATGTATTGGTTTTAGGCTCACTATACACCAGTGGTTCTAGATGATTTCCTGGCTTTCAGGGGCATGAAGAGATGATTTGCATATACGCGAGTGATGCATCACAATAAACCACAATTGCAGGATCTGCAAGAAAAAAAAAAGTGCCCTATGGGGTACTTACCTCGGGAGGGTGAAGATTCTGCATTCTAATGAGGCTTCCCCTTCCTCCTCCATCCCTCTGTTCCAGCGCGGTCAGCCATCGAAGATGCGCTGGAGCTTCAGGATCATCACTATCCTGTGTGAGCCCCACGCAAGCGCAGTAGCGTTTTTTCTTCAGGCTCAGGCAGAAATAGCCAAGCCTGATTGGATCCTCTACTGCGCAGACGCAGACCGTGTGAAAGCGCAGTAGAGTGGATCCGATCAGGCTTGGTTATTTCCGCATGCACCTGAAGGAAAACCACTGCTGCGCTTGTGCGTGGCTCAGACAAGGTAGTGATGATCCTGGAGCCCAGTACTGCTGACATACTTGTGAACTGATCTTTGGCAGCAGACAGCGCTGGATGGGGCTGGCGGAGGGAGATGGGGGAAACCTCATTAGGATGCAGAGGCTTCCCAATTCTGAGCTAAGTGTCCCATATGGGCGCTTATTTATTTACAGATCCTCTTTAAAGTACACCTTAAGTAACAAGATAATAAAAACTGTACAGCGCTGCAGAAGATGTAGGCGCTATGTAAATACTAAATGACAACAACAACTGAAAGGGATATGGAGACTGCAATATTAATTTTGATTTGCACCAAGAAATACCAGTGACTCCCCATTCCTGCTGATCTCTTTGGCTGCAGTAGGCTGCACCTGAAACAAGCATACAGCTAATCTAGTCAGATTTGAGTCAAACACCTGATCTGTATGCTTGTCCATCGTCTATGGCTTAGGCTGGTTTCACACCAGGACGTTGCGTTTTAGGGGACGTTATGGTCGCATAACGTGCCCCTAACGCAACGCCTGGTGCTCTCTGATGTGGACATCAGAGTGAGCCGCGTTGTGCAGCTCACTCTGGCGTCCGTGATGCCGTTATGCGTACTCTTGGACGCATGCGGCATCACGTGCTCCCGCCCGGCCAATCGTCGCACAGAGCGGCCACTCCAGGAAGTAAACACTGCACGTCACTGAGTGCAGTGAATATTAATTAGCCATGTGCTTTCCCGCTCTCCGCTCCTCCCCAACATTACTGCGCACGTCCAAGCAGTCTAACGCGGCTCTGCCGCTAACAAAGTACTGCATGCAGTACGTTGTGTAATGGCGCAGCGTTACTGTGTAACGCAATGTGGGCACTGTGAATAGCCCATTGATTTTCCATTGCTGTGCGGTGGGGTGCGTTACAGGCTGCTCTAACGTGCGCCTGTAACGTCCCACTGTGAAACCAGCCTTAAAGTATTTGAGGCAGTTGATCAGCAGGACAGCCAGGAAATCTGTATTGTTTAAAAGGAAATAAATATGGCAGCCTCCATATCAATGCTTAGTTCAGGTTTACTTTAATGCTGAATTATTGAAAATGTTTTCTGTTACAAGGCAACATTACATTCAACTATTGCAAAGTGAAACATCTAAATATTTCCACTAGAGGGCAGCAGAGTCCTTGTGATGCACAATGCACATACAATGACACCATACAGGAAAGGGAATAACAAATAGTATTAAAACTTACATATTCCTGAGCAAAATCAATGAGGTTCTGGAGGTCTATATCATCACGATACGCCTTTACATTGTTATTAATAAAGAAGTTGAGTTGATCTTTGATCCAGTCTTTAAATACGAAGGCCAGGATCCCTGCCGTGAGCTCCAGGAAAAAGATCAATCCCAGGAAGACCGAGAACTGCAGCAGAGACAAAGCAGACATTAATGAGGGCTGCCAAAGCTTGGTCACTATTCTTACTATGAAATCAAGATATGTACTTAACTAGTGAGATACCTGTGCTATGCTACAGCATCTGGAATGAGAGACAAGTGTGTGAGCAGTGACTCTCGTGGTACTATGTGGACTGCTACAAAGGTCACAGATGCTTAATGTAACACTATTATGTAATCAAAGTTCTAGCACACAATGTTATTATAAACAAAGTTGGATATTTTTGTACAGGCAGCAACCAAGGAAGTAATTGCAGCAGAAATACTTGCGATAGCCGCCCACCTGATAAATCCACAATCCACCAGTGGTCCCTGAACCACAGCTTGAAATTCACAGGAAAACTAGAAAACCGCTTCTAAACTTTACTGAAATGAATCTTGACATCTCCCCAACATTATGATTATAGCAAGTTCTAACTATCTGTTGTAAAGTTCATGTTTCTGAACTTGACAAGTAAGAAAAATGGAAGATTCGATAAACCAGCTTTAGGAAAAGCGAAGAACAGTCTACTCAAAAAAATATGGCATTTAAAGTGAACCTGAGATTAAACATATCTCAGGTGTTATACTTGCCAGGGTTTTCCTTAAACCCCCTTGAGGCCGATCAGTCACGCTCCAGTCTCTGGGAGTGTTCTGTGACTGCGCAGTAGTACCGCGCAGGTGCAGAACGCTCTCGGCCGGGCTGCACATGCGTGATGAAGCACGACTTAGCCAGGCTAGTGGGCCGTATTGTGGGGGACTGGAGAAACCCAGGGAGATGGTGAGGGTCCGAGCGGCCACAAGGAAGTCCCAGGTAAGTATGGTATCCAAGATGTTTTTCATCTCAGGTTCTCTTTAAGTCCAACTCCAGTAATAAATGTTTCCTAACCTTAGTAGCAGGGATGTTCAATTCAGGTGCTAACTTTTCCAAATTGCATGCAAATTGTATGCAGCTTGGGACTGGCCAATCAAATTCACTTCCTGTCTGGACCAACTCAATTCCATGCTGTTTATAAACCTGAATAAAATGTGCATGCAAGTCAGAAAAAATTGATAATCTTGTTGATAAGCTCTGCTCAGTAGAACAACTTTTTCCCTCCTCTGTGTACCCCTCCTTGGTTAGCTGATGCCTCCTGAATAGCTTTGAAGTACCTGGCCTGAAGTGAAGGGAAGTGAGCCAGTTTGGAAAGATGTGTATTTGATTGGCTATTCCAAGTTGCATGTAATCTGCATACAAGCCAGAAGAAAACACTACATCTACTTGGCCATAGCTGCTGAACAGAGGCCTCTTCCGATAATTATTGAAGCACCAGCCTCCAGAGCTGTAGGCTGCAGTCTTTCTAAGGTGGTGTTCCCACTTGAGTGGTAAAGGGCATTTTATTCGTCCGTTTTGTAAAAACTTACAATGAACGGATGCCATTTTATAAATGGGATCCGTTCACACTTCTCAGTCTCCATTGGATCAGTTGTGCTAAGCGGACAGCACTTTTGTGCCATTTGGGATAGTCCTGGACAGGCAGATGCATTCCCTATATTGCCCATTGGGGTAACCCATTTGCCCCAGGCCATGGACTCCAGCCAGACCACAACACTGGCACCATATCCCCCCTCAACCCCCCCCCCTACCTTGTGATGATACATTCAACTTCTTATTCTTACAATACTGGTATTTCTTTTTAATAAGAAATATTTGAAAGTAAAAAAGAACGACAGCAGAGAACAGGACGACAGCATTTGCTGCCGCTTTAGGCTTGTACAGTTTTGACATAAATATACCCATAAGAAATTTAATTACACTGTAATGATGCAACTATTTTATGTGGATAACTGCTTAAACTCCATTAGCTAAGCATTTATGGCAGAAATAGGAGAATAAAGCTGTGCCATAATGCAGCACTGTGAGGAGACGTAACACTGATTGCAGGAAGTGATGGAACTTGAAGTGTGCCTGAAGGGCTGCTAGACAAGAATGTTCATTCAATATATTACAGGATACATGAAAACCTAACCAATGGCAGGTATCACTAACAGAGTACAATGCATGAATCCTGCCTAAGGTGTGAAGGCTGCCGAATGACTAAGGAAATAATCTATGTGAGGAATCTCTTTCACTAAGAGAGCTAGTCCATGCACCCCGAGAACCTGGGGAATGCCAGACACCTGTAGAAGGAAAAAAGATGGCCCCTTTCCTAGTGCATGGTTATACAATGCTCACACGACAAAGTCTGCCCATTAAACTACATATAAAGTGAGAGGGATATGGTGGCTGCCATATTTATTTCCTTTAAAACAATACCAATTGCCTGGCTGTCATGCTAAACTGTTTGGCTGTAGTAGTGTCTGAATCGCACACCTGAAACAAGCATGTGGCTAATCCAGTCAGACTTCAGTCAGAGCACCTGATCTGCATGTTTGTTCAGGGTCTATGGTTAAGGGTTTTGGAAACAGAGGCTCAACACGGCAGCCAGGCAATCAGCATTGTTTAAAAGGAAATCAGTCAACCTCGCTACTCCTCTCAGGTCAGGTGTCCTTAAAGATAGAGTTCTATAAAGATAGAGTGCTATAAAGATAAAGTATAAAATCGGACTGCCAGGTGAGGCAGCATATGCACCAGACAAAAGGTATCCATTGCTTTGAGCAAAGGTGTTGCACACCAAATTATGCAGGTCATTGTGCACAGTGATCTTAAGGTGCATACACACCTTTGACTTGTGTCACCCGTCGGGGATCAGGACCCGGATCCCCTTGGGCGACATCACTGGGCCAGCCTGTACAGAAGTTGTTTGTCCGTCGGGAGAGTTGATCTGCTGAGCGGATTGCTCACTGGTATTGGGACGTGGGTTGCAATACACACGCTTAATTTTTGGCCGAGGCAGTGGTTATCGGATACCTCACCCGACTTCAGCCAAGCGTGTGCGAGAGCCTTTAGGTGTAACATTCCAATCAACTCTTCTCAGCTTGACTGATTCCAGGGGCAGTTTGAATCTCAGGGCAGATACACTGAGGCAAAACATTGACGAACACAAATTTCAATTTAATTTCATACTCCTGTTAGGGACATTTCTAACACCAAAGTCACATATCCAACTTCCTGTGGCATTCCCTGGAGGTGTCGTGGCTGGAGAGAATTGGTGAACAATGACAGCCCCAGACCAGCCACTACCTAAATGTGATATGATATTTAATAATCCGAACATTTGTATAGCGCTTTTCTCCTGTCGGACTCCAAGCGCTCAAGAGCTGCAGCCACTGGGATGCGTCAGGAGGCCACCCTGCAGTGTTAGGGAGTTTTGCCTTGAACGCCTTACTGAATAGGTACTGGCACTAGTTTTCACCCATCACTCCTCTGCACTGGATAGTTAGGGGCACTCTGAGCAGCAGAATGCAGATTTCACTCACTTCCTGCTATCTATAAAATTGTAGCTGGGATAAGTAGAAAATAAAAATCATCCAAAACGGCCAAAAAAAGAGATGTGAGAGAAACTGTTCCGCAATCGATTTGAAGCCAAAATAATTCAATTCAGCTAGTTGCGCTTTAAATGTTGTGGAACTGAACAGTGGCCAGGCAGCTAGCTAGTTAAGTCAACAATGGGTAAATTAAGTAACTCCCTCACATTAGATTTTCTTAAAGTCCTTTCAGATAAAAATCCCATAACTGGTATGAAAATGTGAGGAAATGAAGATCTGAAATCACATACAAACTTGAGAAGCGTCGTGTTCTCCCGCAGAGCTCCAATGCAGCCTGCAAATCCCAGTACAAACATTACAGCCCCGGTGACCATGAAGAGCCATACAGGGTCAAATCCACCCAGATCTGTGATGGACGAGATGTTGGAGAGAACACCCTGCAAACAGAAACAGACACAATGTTACGGTTTAGTCGAAGAGGTCTTTCAAAATGTACAATACAAAGCAAAAATGTGTTCTAAATAGTGCCGGTCCCATTTCACCTCACACAATAACTTCCCAACACTAATGCTACAATTTACTTCACAATGTCGTAGTTTCCCCTTTTCAGTGTGAGAATCCCAGAAACTAAATTTCGAACAAGACTATCTTCACTGAGTTAGAATGTAATCGCCATGTCTGGGGTTTTCTTTCAAAAATCGCAAAAACATGCTACCAGGTTAATTGGTTTCTCCTAAAACTGCCCGAAAGCAGACTGAGCCTCTCTGAATGGCATGAATATGACCAAATACAAAATACTACTAATACTACATTAAAGGGACTCCGAGCAGTGCAGAAACTATGAAAAGATGCATATCATTTTAACCTTCCTGGCGGTAGCCCCGAACGCAGTTCGGGGTAAGCCGCGCAGGAGGTTTTCTCAGGCCCTGCTGGGCCGATTTGAATAATTTTTTTTTTGCTGAACGCAGCTAGCACTTTGCTAGCTGCGTCAGCACTTCGATCGCCCCGCGCTCGATCGCCGCTATCCGCGTCGCAAGACAGCCCCCCCCCCCCCTAGACCCCTGCGCTGCCTGGCCTATCAGCGCCAGGCAGCGGCAAGGGGTGGATCGGGACTCCCTTTGACGTCACGACGTCCATGACGTCGGTGACGTCATCCCGCCCCGTCGCCATGGCGATGGGGGAAGACCTCCAGGAAATCCCGTTCTTTGAACGGGATTTCCTGATCGCCTATCGCCGGAGGCGATCGGCGGGGCTGGGGGGATGCCGCTGAGCAGCGGCTATCATGTAGCGAGCCCTTGGCTCGCTACATGATATAGAAAAAAAAAAAAAAATAAAAATAAAAAAAACGGCTGCGCTGCCCCCTGGCGGTTTTTAATATACCGCCAGGAGGGTTAAAGCTCTCTTTCTCCTCTTTCCAATGATATATAAACCGCCGCCCTACGCCTTTTAGTTTTCGCTATCGAAATTGCAGCGGCCGCGATTTTGATCGCGAAAATAAATAAAACTAAAAGGCGTAGGGCGACGATTTAGGTGTCGCCAGAAAGAGGAGAAAGAGCTTTAAAATGATATCAATCTTTCCATAGTTACATTGTATTACACAGGGCGACTTTTTCTGCTGAATGGAGCTGCTGACTTTGAGAAAAAGTCGCCCTGTGTAATACAATGTAACTATGGAAAGATGGATATCATTTTAAAGCTCTCTTTCTGGCGACACCTAAATCGGCGCCCTACGCCTTTAAAGCCGCATCTACACAAGTAGATGCGGCCGCGATGCTCCTTATCAATCGAGCCGCTGATGCGGCTCGATTGATAAGATCCGACAGGACGGATCTCCGCACCGCCGATTCCCTGCTCGCTCCCCGCGAGGGGACAATGGCAGGGAATCGAGCGGAAGGTAGGCGGCGCCGCCGGGGACGAGCGGGGAATCGAATGCGGCGCACGCGCGGCGAGCGGAAGAGCCGATCCGGCGGCTAATCGAGCTGCCGGATCGCTGCAACGTCTCATAGTGTAGACGGGGCTTTAGTTTTCTCTATTTTTGCGATCAAAGTCGCAGCCGCGGCAATTTCGATCGCGAAAATAGCGAAAACTAAAAGGCGTAGGGTGGCGGTTTATATAGGATTGGAAAGAGGAGAAAGAGCTTTAAAATGATATGCATCTTTACATAGTTTCTGCACTGCTCGGTCTCCCTTTAAATGAAGGTGCTGTTGATTGCTAGCTTACAGCTGCAAGTGAAAGGTAGAATGGTGTAGCAGGTAAATCTATTAGCAGTAAATCAAGTACCGTACATATTTAGGGGTTGTTCATTAGTAAGAATGTATTTTCTTTAATAGTAATGGCATAGATTATTTATGTGGGAATAGGTTATGAAATACTTAAAGCAAGCCTGAACTACGGGGGCATCATATATGGTCTGTGTCACAGGGGCTGCCATCTTGCTCTCTGCAAATCCTGAAAAGTGACAAATTTACCTGTATTTGTGACACACTTTTAGGACTCTAAATAATGCACAATAGCAGTTTTTTGGAGATCTGAAAGGGCGAGGGGAGCCTGCTGAATGCCCCGAATGATTATGCTGGCTACTGCTCAGTCGTCTTAAATGAGTCTTTCAATGGGTGATCAGGTGAAGGTGTAGGAGTAGAACTTATCAGAGGCAGTGCTTGTCAATGAGACTTTATTCATCAGATTTCATAATATATATGTAAAAAAAAACAACTTGAAATACATTTCATAATTACAACTTGAACCACTTGTTTAGCATTCATGGGAAAAAAAAAAAAAAAAACACGAGTTTGACTTACCTGGGGCATCAACCAGCCCCCTGCAGCCATCCTGTGCCCTCGTAGTCACTCATGGCTCCTCTGGTCTGCCAGCTAGTATCGTTTTTGCCGACTGGTAGTCAGTCGGCCGCCATACGTACATTTTTACGCATTCCTGCTGGAGCAGAAAGCTATCGCGGAAACATTAACAAGTACATTTTTACGCTTTATGGTTGCAATGCGTAACTTTTTAAGCATTGCACCTGTAACGTGTAAAAATGTACTTCTTAAAGCTTTCTGCACTAGCTGGGATGCGTAAAAATGTATGCATAATGTAATTCAATGTTTTCCAGTCTATCACTGCTAGCAATAGAAACTGCATAATTAACAGCCTAGGCTAAGCCTCAGTAGGAAGGCGGGGCTACACACCAATATGCAGGAATATATATAGCTAGAAGTGTTTCTGATTCTGAAACCGGGATATTAAACATAAAATTGGGTATCCTGAATAAATTACTGCATTCTACTATACGTCATTACAGTTCCTCTTTAATTATGTCACTGATCTAAAGTGCTTAAAACGTTATACTGCACTAAGTGGTTTTTGAAATTTGTTTTAACCAAGCGCAATCCACCATAAATGTGCCATACATCTGAAATAGTCAGTCTCATCAAACATCTTTATCACATCTTTCCCAGCTCCAGACTTGTGTTGTCAGACTGCTGGCTAATCACTCACAGAACATGCCATGTACACAGCGTGTTGCTAATGTCACATGCTAGATGGCTCAATTAGCCGAATCCAGTCCTTTTTCCACTGGTGCCAGCATAGCTGAAAACTATGACAAATTACCCATTTCCTTTTAATTAAAACACACTGCCTATAACCATACATATCAGCTGCACTCCACATATCTGGGCCACTGGGCTGTTTTATCTCAACGTAGGGTCTGTTCAGACAAAGTCATGATAACCCTAAATATCTAATCTACTACTACAAAAAGGTTCCAGCAACTTTTTTTGACTTTCAGAGGTTACTATTAAAAGCATTAAACAGTTAAAGTGGACCTGAACTCTTGCACAGAACAGAAGGGAAACAGAGAAATGCACCCTGTAGGTATTGAGAGTTTAGCCTGTCTAAAGCCTCATCTACACTGTACCAGTCCCCGTCAGATCGGATCTATTAGACGGATCTTTTCGATCATATCTAACCGGTTCAATCGGATTGCGTTAGATTTTGCAATAGATTTTGGGTACTTATCAAAGCAAAATCTATCACAAAATTGATCTGAAACAATTTGGACGTCTACACACGAAGCAATTTCTTATTAGATCTATCTAATAGATCCGTCTATCTGATGGAAAATTGTATCGTGTAGATGAGGCTTAATTCCACCTCATCTGTGTCTAATCACAAGCTGTAATTTGATCTCTTCCATGTGTCACCTGACTGCCACGGCAGAGAAGGCAGATACGCTCATTTGAAAGCACAGAAAGCACCATAAAAAGGAAGCAGAAACAGTGCAGCTGTATTGCAGGATTTCTATCAGCTGTAACAAAGAAATGTTTTTCTTTAAAGGTTATCGTGCTGTTGTGTATCTTTTAGAGCAGAAAGGAAGTTCTGAGTTCAGATCCACTTTAAAAACAGCCAATCCAGTCTCCACTTCTCCTGTTAGTTTAATATATAGGATATTGCAATACATCCCAAGTATGTAATTCTGCACGGACACAGTGCAGCCAGTTCACAGGTAAACTGCACAGTTAGCAAGCAGCAACTGCTCATTCAAGAGGCGATCTAAATGGAATCCTATATACTAAACGAAGGCTGTAATTATGTGGCAGCTGGGGTGTTCACGCTCAGGCGGAGGTTGTGTGGTGCGTGCATGCAGGGTTCGGGCAGAGGTGGTGTTCGCATTGTAGGCAGCAGTTGATGTGCGCATGCAGGTGCATAGTTTATTACATCATCATGACTCGTGATTCTTTTGAGAATGGCTGGTTCACTGGGATATACAGAGCCTACTGCACATCACAGCACTTTTGAAAATTTATTTCATTTATAGTCAGTTTTCTCTTTTTTAGCCCTGGAATGTGGATTCCCTACCCTCCAGCGTTTACTAATGACAGGTCAGGGGTTGCCTGCTTGGTCATTAATCACTGCAGCATGTGATATTTATCTACATTAAACTTGAACAACATGCAGCTCATGGGCCTGAGAACCCTGAATGCCAAGCTTTTCTCCTTGGCCAATCAGATCAGCCTGTATGAGGACTAGTAGTGTCCATTTGTCTGCTCTAAAAGATACGCAACAGCATAAAAACATTTTTTGTTACAGCTCATACAATTCCTGCAATAAATCTGCAGTGTGCCTACTTCCTGCTTTTTTTGACGCAGACATAGTGTATACATCTTAAGTTTACAAATGAGCTGCTCTGCCATTGCTGACACAGCTTAGAGATCAGATAACAGTGATGGTTAGTCACAGACGAGGGGGAAATCAGGTGAAACTCTTTAAATACACGCAGGGTGCATTTCTCAAGGTTTTCCTTCTGTCCGGTGCAAAAGTTCAGGTCCACTTTAAAAAAGCAGCATATCTGGATTAATAGTTTTAGAGAGAATGGCGGGGCGAAGCCTACTGCATGACTGACTCCCATTCTGTTTGTCCAGAACCATGGATATAAAGCAGTAACTAAGAGCAGTCACCTGTACAAAAAAGGATGTCATGTCTATCTTCACTGGTTTCTACCACCTCAGGACCGCTCAAATCTGGCCTCGAAAGAACCAGAACCTTGTTTGTTTTTTAAAAGACAACAGATGAGAAGAATAGGGAGGCTGCCATATTTATTTTGCTTTTATGCAATACCAGTTGCCTGGCAGCCATGCTGATCTATTTGGCTGCAGTAAAGTTTGGATAACACACCAGAAACAAGCATGCAGCTAATCTTGTCAGATCTAACAATAATGTCAGAAACCCCGGATTTGCTGCATGCTTGTTCAGGGTCTATGGCTAAAAGTATTAGGACGCAGAAGATCAGCAGCATAGCCTTGGCAACTGGTATTGCAAAACAAAGGAAATATGGCAGCCTCCATATTCCTCTCATTACAGTTGTCCATATTCACTCTATGATTCCTGTGATTGGCTCCTAAACCTGTAATCACTGTGAGCCAATGAAAATAGCCCCCGTTTGAACGGTGCACAGAACTAAAAAAGTCAGACAGCCAAGTAAGAGGCAGCGGGCGCAGGAGCAGATACAGTACAATTTAGTCTGTGTCAAGCTTAACAGCCACAAGAGATTGGGAGCTAGATATTGTTCAGTTTAAATGTCTCCCCTCTTTACAGATTATATTGTTTTCCTGTACACATTTCTGAGCCTCTGTGGATGTCAACAGTACAACTTTCTTTTGTCAAGATGACTGCTCTTTGTCTCTGCTTCATATCCAAGGTTCAGCAGCAACCAGAAATACAGTATGCCAGTCATACAGTAACAGTTAGGCTCTATTCCCACTACAATGGA
Source organism: Hyperolius riggenbachi (assembly GCF_040937935.1). NCBI lineage: Eukaryota > Metazoa > Chordata > Amphibia > Anura > Hyperoliidae > Hyperolius > Hyperolius riggenbachi. Next base: position 347,230,166 of record NC_090648.1, on the reverse strand, counting down.
CTCAGTCATGGCACTACTGTATCCATATTGTATGGATATGCTGTATTATTGTGCCAGTCAGTGGAGTATGTGCCAGTCAGTGGAGAATCAGCCTGGCAGTGATATGGGGCACATAAGCTGCATATGTATTGAGGGACATGATTTCAAGAGGACCTGTAGTGACAGTACAATGCAGTAAATTATTCATGATACACATTTTTACGTACTTTTCCTGGTTTCAGCATCAGAAATGCTTTCTATAGCTGTATATCGCTATATATACACAGTATATTAGAATGCAGCTCTACCCTCACAGTGATGCTCAGCCTAGGCTGTTCAGCTATGGAGAAGTCTTTCCCTTACAACATTCTGCGATCAGGTATATTTTGTATTGACTTTGTAGAACTTTCAGTAAACAGTCCACAGAGATCACCTACAAATAGGACCTTTGATGAGGAAGGCGCATTGGTTTGCACATGGATGCCGGCACCTGAAAGGAGGACACCCACTGAAGGAGTTATATTGAAGGGGCAGAATATGTGAGATGCACATATTAAGGGGCTGAGTAAAATACACACACACACACACACACACACAAAAAAAAGTATCACCAACATGTAAGCACACCCTCTGACCTCTCCTACACACACACACCCAAACACCCCTCAAGAGGAAAAAAAAAAATAGGTAAGCTTTTAATAATCAAATAATCACCATCAATGACAGGGGATGCTAATTCCTGCACTGTTATTTTCAAAGGTGTTTGTGGCAGGATGGCTTGATATAATCCTGAATGGGCAGGTACTTGGTAATAATACAAGTGCATGCTCCTCTACCCAGAGACTGCACTGCAATCTGGTAAAGTGCACTCTAGGTACCTTGGGGAAGGGGGGGGGGGGGGGGCTTAAAGGACACCTGAAATGAGAGGGACATGAAGGCTGCCATATTTATTTCCTTTTAAGCAATACTAGTTGCTTGGCTGACCAGCTGATCCATCGCCTCTAATACGTTTAGCCATATACCCTGAACAAGCATGCTGATCAGATGTCTGACAAAAATGTCAAGATGAGCTGCATGCTTGATATTTGCCTAAATATGGCAGCCTCTTGCTTCAGGTTTTGTTTAATGGAGCTTAGAGAACTAAAAGTTTTACAACATCGTAAATCATATGTAAACAAGGCTGAATGTATATTTTCATAATGGGTAACGTTACTGAAAATAGCTTATGGAATAGAACTCATTTTAACAACATTACTTTATAAATTATTTAGTCAATGTTTGCCCATTGTATCTACCCAAATAAATTCTTAATTTTAACACAGATGACGACAGATTTACTGGTGGTACGTACATCACTGTGGAATCTTTGTCTTGGCTAGGCTTGTGGCGATGTGGAATGTTTGTCTTGGCTAGGCTATGTTAGGCTTGTGGAGATGAATTCTGCATAGCTATACAGCCTAGGCTAAGGAGAGATGGCTACATACCAACATACAGCAATATGTAGCTATAGGAAGTGTTTCTGATGCTTAAACACGGATAATAAACGTCAAAAAATGGTATACTGAATAATGTTTATACACAATTAGAGTGTTACACTAGCAAATGTTTAAAGGATACCCGAGGCGACATGTGACATGATGAGATAAGACATGGTATGTACTCTGCCTGAAAGACTTAAATATCAGGTATGTAAGTGGATGACTCAGTCCTGACTCAGACAGGAAGGGACTACAGTGTGACCCTCACTGATAAGAAATTCCAACTATAAAACTCCTTCCTAGCAAAAACAATAAAACAGTTGAAAAAAACTTAAACAGTAGATTTAAACATAAAATAAAACTGTGGAATATCTTTAAAAGTCATTTTTAGGAGAAGGAAGATAGATACAATCGTTTATTTCATTAGTTTATTTTCACCTCGGGTTTCCTTTAAGTGTCAAGGCATAACTTGAGATCATCTTACCTAAGACAGCCACTACTGTACTTAGCAAACACTAATTTATATGAGAAAATGCAAAACAAAATACAAGCACATCCCTTGGGTTCAGTTCACAATGCAAGGAACACGGTACTGCCCATGCAAGGAACAAAGCACAATTCTTACAGAACTATTCCTAGCAGGCATACTTCAATCTAGCACAGACATGGGTCTCTAACCGAACCTGCAACTGACAAAGGCACACAACTGACCAGTGTCCCATGGGGGACATTCCTATGTGTAATTCTGGGCCCGGCTGTAGGTGACCATTTTTCTAAAGAGCGCACAATAAAACGAACGTATGACAGTCTGTGTACTTATGATCTAACTTACAATTCAAAATAGACTACAAGCTCTTCAATTGTCCATTGAAGCCCTAAGTCTGACCCAACCGCCCGCAGCAGCCCCGGCATCTTGTTCCAAATACTTTTCTGCACACTTGTAAAAAGCATTTGTCAGCTTTAAGGGGCACTTCCCAGGGTGCAGCGGTTTTCATCCCCGCAGGGGAACACCGAAGCGTGACATGTTGCTTCCATGATCGGCTAGGCAAAGAGCACATGACAGCAAAAAGCGGGATTGAAACGCAGCGGTTGTGCAAACAACGATAAGCGATAGAACCAACCACTGTCCATTCATCTGAATGGACAGCGTTAAGCGACGAGCGCCACAGCCATCTTTTGACTTCACAGAACAGTCTGTGTGAACCAGCCCTACCGTGAACAATTAGAATCAACTGATTCTAATAGCAATCAAGAGGATTCGCAAATATAATAATTATATAATATAATAATTATATATAATAAGCCTAAAGAATAAAATTGGCACACAGAAACCACAGTTGGTTTCATGAGCCAGGCTTTCTCCCCTGTCTGGATACAGCTAGCGAGCAGGATAGCCTGGTGTGGCCATAAGACACCCAAAATAAGAAGCACATTAGAAGCCAAGCTACATTTCCCAGCATTGTTGTAATACAGAAGAAACCCTGGCCCTTTCCCTCTTACGTTTACTCCTACCAGATCATTTTTCATCTTATGTTTACAATACCTTTTCTGCACTCTGCAATTGAAAAGTGTAGTTTATTTTTCCATGACGTGTCAAACACTATGCATGACAATTGTTTGGGGGCCACATAGGGTCCCCTTCCTCAGATAAGTGAAGACAAACACTCCCTTATCATGCATCATGAAAAATAAACTACACTTTTGCTCATTGAGACGCTGGTGTGCGAACCAATCCTTTGGAATGATTGGACTTGCATTGGATGGTGCTTTGTATCCCTGGTTCAACACCCCGATACTTACAGCAAGGTGTGCCACCCCGAACCCTACCCTTCTGCAATTGATAAAGTACCAAACAGTGGCTGAAAAAGCACTGTCAAAATTATACTGTATTTCCTTGCTTGCCGGTGAAACATCATTTTATTGATAAGCTGTGAAATATTACTTAGGAGAAAAAGTGAGTTGAATAAGGGCTCTTGTATCTATATAACGAGGCAGGACTCGGCGAGCACAGGAAGTATGTGGTGTGGAATTGTAGAATCGTAAACTTGTATTGATGGGAGATCAGTGGCAGGCCAATAGAGCCACACAATATCAAAAAGCCTGAATAAGAATTTGAATTATTGTGGGAAACGGTGTCTGTTGAGTAGAGCCACAAAGCTAACTGATGAGCCAATGGAAACACTGAGGGTCCACTCACACTAGAGCGATTATCGGACGATTCCCGCTTATCGCCAAAGCGCGAGCACTTTTTAAAGCGTTAGTGCTATTCTAACCTATGGCAGTAACCTCATTGCTGCAATTGGTGCCTGATCGCGGGCGTTTTTGCGATTAGCGCCAATTGCAAAACCGTTCTGGAGCGATCATGGTACAGTGCTTAATAAAGCACTGATTGTGATCGCTCTGAATCGCGGAAGTGTACAGTGAATTTACAGCGATAATCGTGGTAAAAAATCACCTGCACAAAACGATCGATTTGTAAGTGTAAACAGGCCCTGCGGGTATAATGCTAGGCCCTCTATTTTCTGGCCATTTCAATCAATTTCAGGTGTATTATTGATCAATAGTGTGATCAGACATGGTGAAAATCTTTGTGCAGGTGAATAGGGGAGGAGCTGTGGGGAAAAACAGATGGCTGCATAGCACCGCAGTGCTTTGACTGAAATAATGCTCAATGCAGACTGACTGTGCATTGTGGTAGAACAGGGGAGCCCATTGGGTAGATCGCGAGGACTTCATGGTAGATTGCTAATTTTTAAAGGATACCCACGGTGACATATGACATGATGAGATAGACGTGTATGTACAGTGCCTAGCACACAATAAATAACTATGCTTTTTTTTCCTTTCTCTGCCTGAAAGAGTTAAACATCAGGTTATGCAAGTGGCAGTTCCTGTCTGAGTCAGGACTGGGTCAGACTACAGTGTGACTCTCACTGATAAGAAATTACAACTATAAAACACTTCCTAGCAGTAAATGGCTTCTGAGAGCAGGAAAGATAAAAAGGGTCAATAGTTCATAGAGTTTAGCTCTGGCTTACTTATATGAACGAGTCATTGAACTAAAACAATAAAAACTTAAAAAGCATATTTAAATATAAAATAAAACTGTGGAATATCTTCAAAAGTCATTTTTAGGAGGAGGATAGATACAATTGTTTATTCCATTCGTTTATTTTCACCTTAGGTGTACTTTAAAGTAGCTCACAAGCCAAATAAGTGTGGGGACCTCTGTGGTAGAATAACGGATCCCTGTCTGACAGATTTTCAATCAGGGTGGGATTGATCAGCTTTGCAGATCAGGTAATAACAGACTCTTTGCTAAAAGGTACCTACACACGTTAGATTTTTCCAAATGACCGGTCGTTTGACCTGAACACTGCCATTCCAGCACAGGAGACTGGGGCGCAGCAGTGAGTAACTTCAGCGCCGTCAGAAGACGGAGCTGAAGTTCCTTATAAACCACTATAATTAGTCCTCCAGCAATTGCTGGAAGCCAAATTATTTCATTCCCTACCATCCATGGCGGCTTGGAGGAGGAATAGTATTTAATGCTGTGGGGGGTAGAGGTGTGGAAAGCGCTGGCACTGCAGACAGTAGACTTCTATTAAGATGGAAGGGGGGATGACTCAATCCACACAATCAGGTGCGGCCAGGTGAATCTCAGCGTGCTCAGGCAGCAGTATGTCTGTATCAATGAAGAGAGGAGGAAAGCGCCGGCACTGCTGTCAATCACATTTATTTGTTCTGCAATCAGTAACATGTAAATACATGCAGGCATAAAAACATTGTAGTGGGGGCACGTACCCTGAGGTGGATGGTTGTGGCGTGATGGTGGGTGCAGAGGGAGGAAGAGCCTGACGGCCGTTTCGCGCTGTGCGCTTCTACGGAGGCTGCCTCCGTAGAAGCGCACAGCGCGAAACGGCCGTCAGGCTCTTCCTCCCTCTGCACCCACCATCACGCCACAACCATCCACCTCAGGGTACGTGCCCCCACTACAATGTTTTTATGCCTGCATGTATTTACATGTTACTGATTGCAGAACAAATAAATGTGATTGACAGCAGTGCCGGCGCTTTCCTCCTCTCTTCATTGATACAGGAATAGTATTTAACATCAATGGGAATTTGTGCAGGAGCAGGATAAGCCATACAGGCTGTAGCCTGCTCCCAAGTCTCCTGCGCCAATTCCTCTCGTTCGCCGTTTGGACGTCAAATCGGGCGTGTTTACAGTACAAGTGGTCGTTCAGCTGATAAAATTGGATTTGACCGATCCGCCAAGCGGGTCTGTCAAAAATCTGAGGTGTGTACGAACCTTAAGGGACAGAGACTTCACCTCAGAGGACAGCATCACTGTGGTTAGCCATTTTTAGAAGTGAGGACAAAGCAGGCTACTCATTCACAGATATCCAGACATTTGTAAAAGTTCAAAATTCATGTCTTTGCATATGTATAAAATGTCCCTTTTGTTAAAGGGAGTAGGGAAGTTGGGTGACATCTTTGTATAGATTCTCCTTTCCAGGGAGCACTTTTGTAAAAAATAAAGGAAACACTAAGACTCCCCCACAAGAAGATGGACTACTCCCAAACCCATCAGATTTGTCAGATTTTTACTTTCTACTAACAAAAGCATCATAGGAGAAAAGTAATTCATAGTGCATTTTACACAGGCTGCAATATCATACAAAATAGAGGACCACTTTCAACAATTTTTTTTGGCAATAGTGGTCCTTCAATAATATAGTTTTCTGTTGAATGTAAAAACTCAGTGCAGACTTTCCATTATTCTGGTGATGTGGCAGGTTTAATTTCAGTGGGATGTTTGTATTTGTTTTGTATATTGAGATATAGTCGACTCCAGTATTTAACCCTCTAAAGCTGGAATTTTTTTTATTGACTCAAGTATAACTCTACCCAGCAAAGTTAATGGCTGCACTTAGGGACCAGGAATAATTAATAGCTGCACTTGGGGCCAGGAGGGGTTAATGACTGCACTGCATACAGTATTGCAGCCTTTAACCCCTCCCATCCCTAAAGTGCAGCCAACAACTCCTCCAGGCCCCCAAGTTCAGTAATTATTCCCTCCCCTTTCTGTAGCCCAGTATTTTTCCCAGTGCCCCCTTCCTTGGTAATTGTTGTGGCCAGGACTTTTAAATTTTTTTTTGGCATTTCCTCTATCAAAGAAAGTGCCACTCACCACAGGATAAATTGCTGCAAATGGGAACGTCACTAATAGCAGGGCTGTGGAGTCGGAGTCGAGGCAATTTTGGGCACCCGGAGTTGGAGTCATTGATTTCATAAACTGAGGAGTCTGAGTCGGGAGTTGGATGATTTTTGTACAAAATCCACAGCCCTGTTAAGTACTAGACTAAGGAGTCGGAGCCATTTTGGGTGCCCGGAGTTGTGGTTTCATAAACTGAGGAGTCGAAGTTGGAGTCAGAATATTTTTGTACCGACTCCACAGCCCTGAACAATCGCGCACACATTACTCAGTGTACTCAGTGTTGCTTGTGACTTGTGTATAAGTCGACACCTATACTTTTATTTAGTGAGTCAGATATACTGTATATATCCCAGGCATTGGCAGTTACTTTTTTACAGGTACCGGTTAAAGGGAACTGAATTCAGTGTCCAGCTTCAGACCAAGCTGGGTTTTAATTTTGGATACAATGGAAAAGGGTTGGGATATAGTAAAATAAAAAAGCATTTCTAAGGTATGTAGTAAATACACTATGAAAAGTAGGTGTGTGCGAGTGTGAAAGTTTGTGTGTGCGCACGAGTGTGAGAGAGTGAGCGTGATTGAGTGAGTGAGTGAGTGTGTGTGTGTGTTTGTGTGAGAGTGTGTGCTAACTTTTACTTTAAAAAAAAAAAAAAAAAAAACTTGTACTTACCTTCTCTGCCCATGCCCAAAATCCAATGGCCAAGAAAGAAGCTCCCAGTAGCTACAAAAGGAAAAAAAAAACAGCCTTAATAAAATTATGGAACTCAAGTCCTCACTTGGCAAGACTTGAAATCTTCTACTATAAACCAAATATATATGTACATATTTATGGTTTGGTGCCCTTTAATATAGAGGATAAAGAACAGCATGTATAAACCCGACCTTTATGGAACAAAAGAGCACAGTTCTCTCACAGCGCCATATTCAGCATTGCACAAAGAATTTACTCCCACAACACTATCACATTCTACAGATCTCACTCTCCCTTTCTGCGACACAATTGCCTAAGAAAAAGAACCAACACAGATCCCCTTGTTGGCATCTTATCAGCACAAAACACAGAAATAGTTGACCAAGAACTTAAATGTGACTGAAAAATATGTAAAAGGTTTTAATACAACTTTTGTAGTCTCCCAGTCTTTGTCAAAAAGACATAAGAGGAACTCCAGCCTAAACAAACATACTGCCATTAAATTACATTAGTTATGTTAATTAAAATAGATAGGCAATATAATCTCTTACCCACACTGTTTTAAAAGAACAGGCAAATGTTTGATTTCACGATGGCAGCCATTTTTTTTGGTTGAAAGGAGGTGACAGGGAGCATGAGACACAGTTCCAATGGTCCTGTGTCCTGAGCACCTCTCCCAGTTGCTAGGCATCGTGAACAACAACATAGGAAATCCCATCATGCTCTGCACAGCATCAGGGGAAAAAAGCCCAGGCTTTTTTTCTTTGATGGGTGGAGCTTAGATAAAAATGCAGCTACAAATGAGGCTTTGGTAAGAAAAACAAAGTTCTGATGCTGTGAAACTGTTAGCAGAACTGAAAAGGCTTGGTGTTTGAGTAGATTTTTAGTCCTGAGGTTCACTTTAAACATCCCATATATGGATTCTATGGGAGGGAAGGTGGAGGGGTAGTGTGTGTAAGAGTGAGCGAGTGAGGGAGGGAGTGTGCATCCTGGTTCTCCTACACAAAAAGAGGAAGAGCCTGGTGGTGATCACATGATCAGAGTTAAAACTAAAATTAAATCTTCAGGTTTTTTGTTTTTTTTTACTGAAACAGTGGGAAAATGTATGGGGTGTGGTCAAAGGAAATGGGAACTTTTTGAAGGAAAAAAAACGGAACTTTGCTTTCTTATCTCTCAGTTTCAGACTGACAGAAGGGTATCTCTCAGTTTCAGACAGACAGAAGGTGGCAATGGGTAATACTCAAAACGAACTAGGAGTTTTAGATCATCCTGGTTTCTTTAATGGGTTCTGCAATAAAAGTAGATTTTAAAAACACTGTATATCAGAATATTAAAAATAAGATGCATTTTTTTGTTTGTTTTTAACCCCCAAAAAAATTCTACAATGACCCAAAGCACTACATTTTCTCAGTCATAAAATCAGCTTGTAATTAATTAGTCAGCACTATGGTTTCTGCATTATTAGATGCTTTCTATTATACCCTAGCAGTAAAGTAAAACAAATTTTATAGTTTTAACCCCCAATACTGCACAACCTTAGATACAGTATGCTCAATGAACTTGGATGGCGCTTGAAACTGAGACGAGCAAATGCACTTCCTGACCGTATTGACTGGCCGAAATTCCAAGCATCACTTTTATTTATTTATTGTATTTATAAAGCGCCAACCTTTTACGCAGCACTGCCTACAGGCTGAAATTATTAGCATGTCACTGACCTTCTCTAGCAAGAACCTCTAATCTAATCTCTTATTTTTGTTTGCGGTGCAAAAAGGTAGAATTAAATTTTTCTCTCTTTTGTTTGTTTTTGTTTTTTTGCACTGCAATCGTAGTGGCAGAGCTTTACATTACATTTTTTAAAAATGTAGAGACCGCGAAGGGGAATGGGGGGGGTGGAACAGTACAAGTTAAAGACTGCATTGGTTTTTGTACTAGTAAATTTACTCTGGGGGTACAATTAACTCTTTCTGGTCCATTGTGGGACTTGGCTTAGCTGTACAGTGTGGATTCCAAAACCGAGATCTATAAAGGTCGTTTTGGGTGACTGAAGCTGAAAATCTTTATGTAGCTTGTGTTAATCAGCCAATAAACAAAGTCTTTATGGAAATTGGGAAATTGTCAAAATTAGATTAATGACATCCTGGCTGGATTACGGTCAGCTCTATCCTATAAACTAAACGAAGGATGTATGACACGGACACTCTGTGGCCAGTTGACAGTTTAACTGTACAGTTAGCAAGTAGCAACTCATCATTAAAGAGCTGATCTGCCAGGAATTCTCTATACTAACTGAAGGTTGTAAACATGCACAGACCCAGAAGCACGTGTGGGCAGTGGCGTAGTGTGGTCTGCGAGTTAGTGAGTTGGTTGTGGTGTGCAGTCTAAGCACGCAATTCTTTTGAGAATGTTTCTTAATTGAATCTAAAAATCACTTAAAGTCAATGGGAACCACTTATAAACAAAAAAGCCAGATACTTACCTAAGGAGAGGGAAGGCTCTGGGTCCTAATGAGCCTTCTCTCTCCTCTCCTGTTGCCCGTCCAGCGCTGGCTCACCCGTAGCAGCATTCCACCAACTCGGTCAAATGCTGCCATCACCGCCTCCGAGAGGAAGACTTTGGAATTGTTTAGGAGCCTGAGTGCTCCCGAAGACGGGCCGCTCCATACTACGTGCGCAGTATGGAGCCCGCCTGTATTTGGGAGGACTCAGCTCCCGAAGACTTCTGAAGTGCTCCGCGGTGGGGGATTTGAACGGAGGAGCTCCCGCCTGAACCAGAGCACCGGGAGAAGAGAGGGCAGGCACTACAGGACCCAGAGCCTTCCCCTCTGCCTTGTTTTTTTTCCAAGCTATTCCCATTGGCTTTAAAGCACCACTACACTGAAAAAAAAAACCATGAGAATCCCCCATGAAGAGATGGACTAGTCCAAAACCTGACAGTTCTCGCTATAGTAGTCCTTTCAAAAAACCTTTATGTAAATAAACCTTTAAATAAACTTCTATATTAAATGTGATGTAGCCTAAAATGAGTATATCATGCCTCAATCTGAAGAGGAATTTCAGAAGATACTAATGGAACATTCACTGCAAATTGGCAAACTACCAGGAAAAGCACAACTGAATTTGCTCATTGCGTTTGCTTTGCAATTTTGTGTGCAATTGTAAAATCCAATTCAGTTGTCACAAATTATGCAAATGCCGATGTGGTTAAAGCGGACCCGAACTAAACATTTTTTTTAATTTAAAATATTTAGTTGCACCACGCTGACACATACAAAGATAAATAAACACTCCTTCAAGCCTATGAGCATTTCAGTGTATGCTTTTCACCCTTCTCTTTTCATAACTAGGGTTATACAGGTGGCAGCCATTAGCAATTCCTCCTTCGCCAGACACCATCTACTCCACCAGTCTGCCGGATTCTGTCCCGGCAATATGAAAGGAAGGGAGGGGTTCCTCCAATAAATGTAGAATATTTTATATTTATCATCATGCAGCTGAAAAAAGGCTGCTATTTATTATGATTTAGAAAATAGATTTTATGTCTGAAATCTTGTATTTTTAATTTGGGTCCACTTTAAGTCAGGGAAGCCAGTTTTATAGAACAGCAAAATGACTGGAAGATTCAGATGCAAACTAGGCTCACCTTTCCTGCATGTTCCGCAAACAGGTAACAGGCATGAAACAGGAAATGTACCTCTGCTATTGCCATGCTCAAACCTCGTCACTGCGCTTCCTACTGTAATTCTGAGAAATGTCACCTTCTATTGTTCTGCCTAGTTTCAGTGTCAGTCGTATGGTGACATTGCTTGCCCTGCCCCAAATGGAATTTCAGACAAAACTGTGTAAATCTGAGCTTTAGCTCTCAGGCTGTGTTCCACCGTGACACACACACACACACACACACACACACACACACTGGTTAGCCTCCAACAGATCCATTGCGCTAAGCGGATCACACTTCTGTGCAGTCCGCAATAATTCCGGAAGAGCAGATACGCCCCCCTTATAGACTGCGGTGGTAACATATGCCCTTGGCTCCAGACGGACAGTGGCAGACCATTGGAGCGGACACTACATTGCCCGCTCCCGCTGGCCTTGCATGATCCAGTTAAAGTGGGAACCAAGCCTCAGCAGTTTCTGCTCATCAATCAGGTATTGTGTCCATGTTACTTCTTTAGGCTAGGTGCACACCTAAGATAGCGTGAAAGGCTGTGTTTTATGGCAGGTTTTATGTTAACGTTGTGTGCCTTTTTGCTGCATTTTTAGTGCATTTGAGTTAGGGTTTTCTTTTTTTTACCGCAGAAAGCGTTTTTTTTGCATGCGTTTTAATGCGCTTGCGGTTCACATATGCGTTTTGTATGCTTTTTATGCATTTTTCTATTGCGTTTTAAGCAAATCATAAAAACGCAATAAAAACTTTAAAAAAAAAAAAGCATAGAAAACGCCGGCCATTGCCTTTCCATTGACTTTCATTATGTGCGTTTTTGATGCGTCTGATTATTATGCAACAAAACCAGCGTTTTATTAAACCACAGGTTTGAAAACGCATAGAAAACGCATATGCTTTTTTTATATGCATGTCCCATAGACTTCCATTAGAGGCAAAAAAAATGCAGCGTTTTCCACAACGCTAGTGTTTCTGCTATGTGTTCACCTAGCCTCACATGGTTTATATTCACCTATCATTAACATTAGTATTTCTAATTACACCAGAAAGGAAATGTGTGCATCAACCAAGTGAACCTGACAAATCTGGCTTTGCAAATTTGGCCTATTGGCTAATCACGAGACATAACTCATGCAAATATGCATTTGCTTTCGCATTCCTAAATATGCAGGGTCAAAAACCAAAACCGCAAAACAATCGCCCTGCGGGAATTAGTTCATGCTACATAGCACTATCCAGGGGCGCCACGAGGAGGCTTCCCATTGCCCCCACACAACCGGGGGGCCGCAGGGGTCCCAGGCTCTCTCACCGCCTGGAACCCACACAGCGGCACCCCGGAGGGGGAGGCTGGGGGGTGCAGGCGATCTCCCCAGCGTGGCCAGCGCCGGGAAGAGCCGCCCGCACACCCCCCCCAAGATTAAAAACAGGCACTTACCTTAACGTCCATTGCGTACTGCTACATGCGCATGACCTGGGCGCGACACATAAGGGGAGGACAGGCGCAAACAGCCTGCTCCAGGGCTCTCACCTCCTTTGGAGGCAGGTGGTGGATGGCTTGCTCTAGGTGGTGTGAACCCTGGAGTGGACTGTCTGTGCCTGTTCCCCCCCCCCCCCCCTTCTGGAGTGATGTGTGTGAGCCAGCCCTGAGCCTTCAGCTTGGGGTGACCCATACTTCATTCCGTTCCCATGCAGTGCCCCCAAGTTTATGCGCAGTAGCAGAACGCAATGGACGTTAAGGGAAGTGCCTGTTTTTAATTTTTAGGAGGTGGGTGCGGATGGCCCCACCCGGCGCTGGCCACGCTTGGGAGGGTCGTCCGCTCCACCCAGCCTCCCCCTCCGGGGTAACACTGTGGTCCCTAGGCAGTGAGAGGGCCTGGGGCCCCGCAGTCCCCCTGGTTGTATGGGGGCATTGGGAAGCCTCCCCGTGGCGCTCCTGGATAGTGCTATGTAGAATGAACTAATTCCCGCAGGGCAACCGCTTCGCGGTATTGGTTTTTGACCCTGCAAAGTTTGGCATGCGAAAGCAAATGCATTTTTGCATGAGCAATGCCTCATGATAAGCCAATTTAGCCAGATTTGCACAGCCAGACTTGTAAGGGTTAAGCTTGGTGTTGAGCACGCATACATTTTCTTGTAGTAACATTAGTATTTGCCTTGTTCAATTGTCAGATCAGTTGGGGTTTAAATACTTCTGGAGAACAGAAACAAACGTAACAAAACAAAAATAGACCCCGAACAAGCATGCAGATCAGACGTTTGACTGAAGCCTGACTGGATTAGCTGTATGCTTGTTCCAGATGTGTAATTTAGACACAACTGCAGCCAAAGAAATCAGCAGGACAGCCGGGCAACTGGTATTTGTTAAAAGGAAATAAATATGGCAGCCTCCATAGGTCTCACCTCAGGTTCCTTTTTAAGTGGGGCAACGCTTTGAAACAATGGCTAAACCAGGTATTTTTTTGTTTTTTTTTTAAAGCAGAGGACTAATAGAATTCAAAGCCAGGAATACAGATTTTGAACAAATATTTACCGTAATCAAAACAATGTATACACTACGTATGTAATGATGTGTATGCAAACTGCACAATTCCAGAAGTTCATTTATTATCTGCAAAAACTGACAGTATCCAAATTGTACTTGTGTCCTACACTGAAAACCTTTACCATAGGGGTGGCCAAACTTTTTAGGCTAAGGGCTATATCACCATTCTTGAGAGTGGTAGGGGGCAGAACTAGCAAAACTGAACACTGTTTTTGCTGATTGCCGTTGGGTATGCTATGCCTGTGACATTTTGTCAAATAAAACAGATCCATGGGAAATAACTCATAACATGTGCAGTTAGCACAATAAAACCTGCTAATCAGTGGCTGTTACTGCTGCTGGCCCCTGCATCCAGCACCTCAGCTACAGCCTGCGGTCCACATGGAAGTAACAACTGAGCTTTGGGGGCCACCAGAAAATGTCTCAGGGAGTCGCATTTGGCCCCTGGGATGGACTTTGGACAAGCCTGCTTCACCACTTTCCGTTTAGTTCAATACATTTCCAATGTGTGCCCTGCGATGAGATGTTTAGTGCTGGGATGTATTCTTATGATAAGCTGAACACTTGTTTCCCTAGCAGTTTCACTATTGAGAAATCATCCCTTGCTGCTAGGAAAACAAACACTTATTTGAATCAATGGGATCGCCGAGTATGGAACATACAGGTCGATAATGTCATTTGTTCAGCATCATGGTTATGAAGCTGTAGAAGAGCTTTGCATGGAGTGCCTCTGGGCGGGCAATGACTCCCAAACATGCACTTGTTTATCACAGGATACAGTTCAATGTTTCTCTTGTGTTCCACATAAGTGTACCACTCCAGCAGCTGCACCAGCTATGCGATGGCTGTATGCATGCTGGGACGGAACACAGAAAAATCAGTGGCTAAGCTGCTATGTGTATACCTAGACTGATGGATTACACAGGCATAGCAAGCTTAGGATACTCCTACAAAAAGTTGAGAACAGACACTAGCAAAACAAAAACAAGTGTTTAGTGGCTACTATAGCTCTAAGCTTCCCTCTAGCAATGGTGTGGAAATTATGTGGTTAAGCTGCTGAATCTAAAAAAGGTCAAACATGTGAACTAAGCATTTAACAGTTTTAAAAGATAATAAAAAAAATAGACAGCCCTCATATTTCTCTCACTCCAATATACTTTTAAAATAATTAGGTCTTTTTTGCTGCTTTAAAGGTCACTCGTTACATTCAATAAAAATATCCCAAGAAGCAGCTAAATCAGTTCTAACCTTAATTTTTCTTACATTTGTAATCGTAAAGTTACACATTAAATTCCTTTCCAAGCTTAGGATGCCTGTTGCATGATACACACACACACACACACACACACACACAAACACAAACACGTGTATATACACACACACACACACACACACTTTCATCCACATGTAATATACAATAAGCACTATGGAAGGAAGCTGAAGTCCAGGCCACATGAGGAGCTCTGGTGAGCGCAGTGGCTGGCAGCTCCAGCAGCACTGACACTGACAGGCAGGAAGTGTACATCTGGGCTGAGGGGCTATCACAGCAAGGGTACAGCTCAGCAGAGAAACAATGATGGAGAGAAAAAGCCAAAACAATGTCAGCACACTTTGCAGAAGGCTTCAAGCTGGCCATACACTGGTCAAGGTGTCCAAAAGATAGATCTATCTCAGATTATAATCTGATTTGAGCGTAATCTAAATGATTGAATCCCGCTACACACAGATTTTTAATAGATTTCAGCATTTTCTTTTACACAGCAAATCGCTAAAAGATTCCGATTTTCACTGGCTGCCACCAACACAAGGAGAAAATCGCAGCATGCATATTTTTTTATAAATCGCAAAAAAAAAAAACAAAAAAAAAAAACGGAAGCACATGTAAAATCACATCAAAACCGGAATCACACAAAGTGTAAATGAGCCCTCAAAGCTATTTTAAAAAAATCTATCTAATAAACACTATGGGCCATCCATCTGCCGCTGCACCCGGCCTGCACCAGATTGTTCAATATTATCCAACTGGTACACTCGACCGATTCAATAAATTTCAGCCTAAAATGGATTGGGCTGGCATGTTGGGGCATTAGTTTCTAGCAGATTTATTCGAATTATCATTTAGGCCAGATATTGATGGTAAAAAAAACAAAACAAAAAAAAAAAACCTATGTGTATGGCCACCTTCAACAGAAAAATGTAGTAACTATTTAGTACATATGACACATACATAACGGGTATACTTGTGAAGCATCATTGGTTTATATTGAGAACTCCCAGTCCAGGATTCTGCCACACCTGTAGATATCTCCCCCCCCCCCCCCAAAAAAAAAAATGGGCAGCACGGCGGTGTAGTGGCTAGCGCTCTCGTCATGCAGCAGTGGGTACAGAGTTCGAATGCCAGCTAGGTCAGCATCTGCAAGGACTTTGTATGTTCTGTGTGGGTTTCCTCCCAAATCCGAAAAGCATACAGATACATTAATTGGCTTCCCCCTAAGATTGGCCCTCGACTAGGATACACATACTACAAGATACATACATAGACATATGACTAGGATAGGGATTAGATTGTGAGTCCCTCTGAGGGACAGTTAGTAACAAGACAATATACTCTGTACAGTGCTGCGTAATATGTCAGCACTATATAAATACTTGAAGAAAATCTCAGTTTTTCTTCTGCAAATTGACAGAATTTGTGTACGATTTTAACATGCAGGAAGGTGAATAGCTGTATGTGCGGGACTGGGTGGCTGAAGCAGAAAGAGGAAGAAGGGTGAAAGTCAACCAGCTATTTATGAAGACTGTTCAACGCTACAGGAAGCCAGGCAAACGGGGGGTTGTAGGGAGAAAATTCACACGGCGATTCCAGTCAGTAACCATAGAAACAACCTGCTCTGCCATTCTGTTCTGCTTGTAATCACAGACATTCAGTTTCAGGAAAAGGTGTGCACAGCCCATGGATTGTCCTTAACACACACGTAAGAGATAGCTAGATATATAGGATACACACACATGCATTCATACAGTGAACATGTATGAGCAGGAAAGAGCTTGCATAGATTCATCAGTCAGCAATATTTAGACCACAATGCAGGTTAAAGATCTATCGGCCATGACGGTTGTTATTGGCATGCGTCGCTAAACGTTGTTCGTGTAATCGCACCTGTACCCACGACGTGAGACTGCTGAAACGACCACTCGTCACTCAAAAAAAGAAAATGTATTGGAAAAATTGTGTGGTGGGTATGGGCCTTAAGACGGATGGAAGCAGAGGATATAGATGGAAATGGAGGCTGCAAATGAGGAGCAAAACATGGAGAAGGAGGTGGGCTGCCACTCAAAGAATCTCCCCGCCCCTCTGTCTTTTTTCACTGAGAGAGGCGGGGAGAGGCGGAGATAAGCGGAGATTGACTGGAGAGGAGGCATAGTTACAGTGCAAAGCTCTGCCTCCCCAGGGCAGCATAATCTGTGACCTGCAAAGTCGTGGAACTTTGCAGGTCTATTTCTAAGCCATAAATCACTTGTTTTGCCGAGGGATGTAGCGAATCTGCTTAGGATTTAATGCTGAATGGATAAGAAATTAAGGTAAAAAAAAAAAATACTTAATGCATAGCTAATATGGCGGTCGAGTACGTATCTCATACACATCTCCCTTCACACACATAGTACATTACCTGACATAACATATAAGATACTTTTTATTCTCTTAACCAAAAATTGGGCGGAGACGAATACAAATTTTCACTGGGACAATGTACACTGCAGCCATTCTTACACTTAAAGTTCTCAATCTTTGCACAGTTGGTCACTGGGTGACTGGGAATAATATTC
This sequence comes from Hyperolius riggenbachi, assembly GCF_040937935.1. Taxonomy (NCBI): domain Eukaryota; kingdom Metazoa; phylum Chordata; class Amphibia; order Anura; family Hyperoliidae; genus Hyperolius; species Hyperolius riggenbachi. The sequence goes on along the minus strand of NC_090648.1, from coordinate 347,212,765 downwards.
AGAAAAGTGAGTGGAACCTACAAAAGCCAATCAAAATTCACCTATTGATTTTCAAGGGGAATATTTATTTGCTGCCATTCTTGCACTGTTAAAGGATACCACAACCGAAAAAAAATTATAGCTGCAGTGTGGGGGGGGGGTTAAATGTACATACCATCTGCTCCTCCTGCCCCGCTCCGTCAACCGCCGTTAGTCTAATATACATCCCGGTGTCCGGTGACTTTCTTGACCCCTCACCCGGACATACTGCGCTGTGTGCGCAGTATGTCCTATCCTGTTCACTTCTGGGCGGCGCATAGCGAGCCGCTCAGAAGCACGCTGATCCCTCTGTCTCCTCTGGGCTGTGTGTGCGCTCCACTACACCAAGTGTCACATGATTAGCATGTGACGCTTGGTGTAGTGGAGCGCACTACACCAAGTGTAGTGAAGGGGGGGTGAAGCCACAGAAGAAAAGGGGGTGAAGCCACAGAAAATCAGATTAGTTTCATTTTAATGCAAATTATTGATGTCAAAGACCGCAAAGCTCACAAACTTGGTCATTGAGTAATTGTGTGTTAGGGTTAGAAAAAGTGGGCGGAGCCAACACCCACCAAATACAAACATGGTCAACGCTGGGCCATCAGCTAGTATCTATCCATCCATCTATCTCCTTTGCAGGCTGTCTAGTTCATTTTCTTTGCTTCAGTGCCTCTATATTGTTCTAATTTATTTTCATCACCACCACAATTCCACCCTTCCTGTGTTGCGTACATATAATTAAGCTGCTGGGAGATTTGGGGGCGGGGTAAAGGGTCTTACCCTGCTCTTGCAAAAGTCTCAGCAACGTTAATTACTATTCCCTCTCCAGGTCACCGTGGATAGTGGGAAACGATTATGCTGTTTTTATAATAATTTTGACTCAGTCTTGGCGGCGCTCTAATTACTCACTAAACACCTGTGTTGCCCCCTATTTTCATATTAATGGCCCTGCATAGAACTACAAATCCCCCAAAGTAGTGGGCCACCTCACTTCCGGTACAGTGGTAATGGCAGTGATCGACTCTGCAAATGACCAAGAATCTCAAAAGGTATTTGTTTGGATAGCACATTATATATCTAGTTTCAAACCACTTTAATCCCACCAAACTGTGTTCTTCCTGGGAATTAAAACCAGAAGCCTAAAGCTAAGGCTACACGGCCAAAGTGAGTAGAAAATATGAAATTACATATTCACACACACGTCATTTATAAATTACACACAGACACACCTGCAGAACAAAAGCAGGCTTCCTACGCCCCGTTTTGCACTTTGTTTCCACCACAGATATTTCTGTTGTGTTGAAAATCTACGAGCGCCTTTTCATATTAGGCTTTGAGATCAATGACCTCTAATCAAGACAACCAGGAAATACCTTCAATATCTACAAGAGCACTCCAGATCCCTTTCTCAGATGAGTGTAAACTAAATCACCAGCTCCAGGCAATCCTTTTCATAGCAATCATCGCTCAGACAAGCAGTGCCTTCTCTCTTTCAAACACCCGTAGCAGCTTTTGCCATGACAGATTCCTTGGCGCTTCTCACCTGAGACCACAAAGGGTGGGAATATTACTTGTGTAAGAGGTCTCTTTCAGCTGACCTAAACCTCGTTTCATGAGCTTCTGTTGGCAGGTAATCAAGATACCACATTAGGATTGTCACTGGATCGGAGTCACACCGGGACTACACTTGATAAATTCTAACATTATTGAAGTTGAAATGAGAGAAAAGGATGTCATTTCTTCCTAACTTGATCGGGATCCCGTTGGCACTATGTCCGCTGCCCTGCATTTTGATGGCCCAAATAGCAGACCGATATACGGCCAGGTCCAAGGGCTGTAATGATTTTATATGGGCCAGTTCACATTTATGCAACAGGCACTGCATTTGCAATTATAGTGTTGGTAGCAATGGAAATGGTACAACCATTTGTCATTGCTACCACCGCTATGCAATTTGATTTTTTTCTATTATTTCGTCAGTGGCATTGCGAAAATCAGATCTCTCGCAATAGTCTTCATGATTTTGCCCAAAACAAAGTAACTTAAAGCAGACCTGAACTCAGAATGTCCTCTCTGCTCTAAAAGATAAGCAACAGCATAATAAGCTCTACAGAAAAAAACATTTGCTGCAGCCCACAGAACTCAGTGTCTACTTCCTGCTTTCATAGAAGTAGACAAAGGGTTAATATCACGTGTTTACAAATTAGTTGAGGCTGCCGAGATTTCTGTGCCGAAAGCTGAGAGATCAAATTACGATTGTGATCACTTGCTGCTGCGGGGGAATTAGACAGGCTCTTCACGCTAAACACAAACCGGGTGTATTAATCTGTGTTTTTCTTGTGTCCTGTGCAAGAGTTCAGGTCCACTTTAACTGCATCATACACCATCACATTCAATAATAACTTGGATTTAACTTTTTTTTTTCTATAAATGTTATTATGAATGCATAATCCCTTTGTTTTCTACCTGAAGAACCCTTCAAAAAATGTCCAAATAACTAATAATGGGTGCCAGTTACTTCTATGCAAGTTCCTTACATACATACAATATAGTAAAACCCCTATGTCCCTGCATGTGCCTCCTGTCTCTGTGTAGCGTTGTCCGTGCTTTTCGTTACTGCGCATGTGCCAGCCTCACAGGAAGCGGCGTGCGCACCCAGAAACCCAGACTTAGAGCCCGGGCTTGGACCTAATATATATACACATATATACACATACACACCTATATATACATACACATACACACACATACATACACACACACACACACACACACACATATATATACATGTATATACATATAAACAAACGAAATACCATTGAAGTAAGTGCACACACCAAATGACCGCATACAATATTTACAGAAAGTTGCTGGCATTTTCGCAACAATCTTTCCACTGCAATTTTTTTTGCCAGCAGCCAGTGTGATTAGCTATACAGCCTGCATACTGTCTGGATGGAGCAGTCCCCATCTAGCTTGATGCTCTGATCACCAGACCTTAGCATCAACATCATGAGAAGGTCATGGGTCAAATACAAATAATGAAACCTAGCAGTGTTCCACAGGGCTCTTAAAGCGGCACCAGGATTGCTATGCAAATACAATAGTGGCCTCTGCTAAACTCAGTCATGTTTTTGTTTTCTAGCTTTCTTTTTATATTTAAAGTACAGTTTCAACTGCTATTACTTACATTAAAAGCTGCTTAAACCAGATCTTCTTGCTCCAGATCTTGTACATTGATGCAATTTGCAGGTACTTCTCAGCAAGGTAAACCTATCATTGCTGAGATGTGAAGGGGTTTAAATAATGGACAGCCAATATAATATTGGATTATAAAAAACACTCTTTAATTTGATGGTTTCATAAAATCAGCAGTATCTGGATTTTTGTAGTGAGCACTTTTGAAAATTACTACAATGTGTTGTAATATACCTTTCAACCTGAAAAGAAATACTTGACAAAAAAAATTACAACTTTTCCTGAAGCACTCCTGGTCGCTGCCTTTAAGCCAAATTGTTTTTCCTTTTTGTGCAGAAGACCTTGGCTCTTAGCAGTCTCCAGCATGCTATAAAACTGTTGTCCTGTGAAGACAGATGGCCTCATTCTCTGATCCCGCAATTATTAATCCAGAGTCTCAACTCTGCCCCTTGACATGTCTCCCTTTTGTGTGCTGTCTACATTCACATGTGCCCGAGCCAATTGCAATACTTGTGCTGACCCTGAACGGGCAGATGTCCCCACAATAAGAGCCAGACAACCTGCCCATCAAATCACCCTGATGTCCTCTCCAATACACGCTGAGCAACTCATTTGAGAAGAATAAGCGGTATATGGATGATGATTTACCTCTGACCCTATTGCCAATGACAGACGCGAAAGATCAATCCCATTGCCAACAGATTTTCCAACAGCTTTAAGAATCTGTAGGTGTGCATCGAGTGCTTTAGATGTTCAGAGGTGTCCACGATCACTGACAACAACAGCTTTTAAAAGTATGATTGTTGCTCCAGCCTTTGTATTTATTGGCTTGGTATCTATTTTACCATACTCAATGAAATGTATGTGATCACTTTGGTTCTGGACAGGTTTGCTTATGGTGTGTGGGGGGGGCAAGGGAGGGATGTGGGTTAAAGACATATATAACCCGCCCCTTTTTTTTTCTTTTACTTTTTCCTCCTTTTTTAATCGTGTGCCCTTGATAAGCTGTGCAGCGCCAACAGGATTGCTCTCACAACTCCTTCCAGGAAGCTGCTCTGTCATGTGCCACTCCGCCTCTTTCCATAGCAACAGACTTGTTCCTAGCCTGACTTGTATAGGACTCAACCATGTTTTGTTGCTGGAGGTATTGAGGGCCAATCCCTACTGATGACATGAATTGCAAGTATGTACTAAGCTTACCTTGTCTTTTACTAGAGAACTTTCCAGAGGCCAGGGGAGCAGGACAATGGAAGCCTCTACAGTATCCAGAGGCTTCTTTGGTAAGGCCCGGTTCACATCTGTGTTTGTGAGCCAAACTGATATGGTGAGTGGATCCCGTCTCCGCTTCACCGGATCCGGATGGCTCTGTGCACACTGCCAAATGGAAAGGTAAAACTGACTTGATCAACGATCGATCGGATCAGTTTTCACTCAGGTTGCCGACAAATACATACCCAATGCTCTTTTGCAGCTGGCGGCAGAGGCTTCCTCTTTTTCCGCTGTGACTACGCATCGCGTAATGTGACTATGTGTATTTTACCCTCCCTCACCCTCCTGCCGCTCAGGTTCGCGTCCCCACATCCCCCGTGGAACAGTCCGTTTCTTCACTAGTATGAAGAAACGTTCCGTTTTTCATTGACCCAATGCTGCAGCATTTTTTTCGCAGTTTTGTTCTACTGGGCAGTACATTGGATCCTTTCACACCTGTTCCGTTTGTACAGTAATCTTTCTGCAAAAAAACGCAGATAAGAACCGGGCCGAAGTATGTTTTTTTTTTTTTTTAACTTAAACTCGGGCTCTTTTGTAAAGCAATAGGGAAAGGAGGTGGAGGGAGTGTTAGACAGCAAGGGAGGAAGATGTTAATGTTAGGCACTAGGAAGGGTTTCAGAACATAAGGTAAGGCAAAGAAGCAAGGTAGGTTTAACCAACAAACCACTTAACCAGTGAGCTCCCGCTCCCCCCCCCCCCCCCCCCCACACTGATTGGCAGACTGTAGCTATGAGTATCATCTCTGCATTATTTCTCACTTTTTTTTTTATTTACCCATTTTTACTTTAATGTCCTGAGGCCAAACAAACCTAATTATATTAAAGTAATTAGCCACGGAAAGGAAGGAAGGTTGGAGGCTGGGTGGTGAGTGACCCATCTATAATATAGCTAAATAACAGCAACAGCTTTTGTGGGAATGGCAGATAATTCACTGACCACTGCAGCACTGCAGGAAGGGGTTGCCATAGGAACTACGTATATATCAACAACTTCATCTTAAGGAATGTTTAAAGAAAGAGAAGAAAAAAAGGCTTGCAGCTGATTCCCGTTACTGCTTGGCTGCTGGAATTATTAGAAGGGCAAAAGCTCACCCTAAAGGGATGTGTATCACAGTGAACAGCTGCACATCAAAGCCTCTCCTTATTAAGTATCAAATCTGCCAGAGCTCCTCAAGGCAGAACTGAAGATTTCCTATGTTTGCTCTAGTAGTTATTGGTTGTTTTAAGGAACACCTCCGGATAATGTGGAAACAATCCTGTTGGGGATTATATGAATCAGGTACCATAGCACGATAACACTTGACACCTCACACTGAAGAGTAAACTAAGTGGCTCCCAGAAGAGAGAGCAGGAGGCTGGTATCCACGGGTGCAACAAACATACTGACTGATGACAAAATTCTATCCATTTGCACGGCACACTTGTGCTGTGGTGTCACTTCACGCTTAATTGCTAGCTCTTTACACATCATACAGAAATGCATTCAAATAAAAGAGGTCTTCAAGTGAGAATGCTGCTTCAAAATAAATACATAATGAACATGCAATATGAACATTATGGCTTTGCTTTCTTTAACAGCCTCTTACGAAATGTGCCACCAACAAGGCTCATGTGGATAACAGTCTCACCTTGCAGAACTGGGTCCCTGGTTCAGATCCCAGCTAGGGCACTATCTGCACTGATTTTGTATGTTCTCCCTGTACCTGCATGTGCCCACTGAAGAGGTTGGTGCTATATAAATACTAAATAATAATAATAATTCCAGACAATAAACCTAAGTTTGCACGAGCATCCTCTATACTCTGAAAAAGGCTACCGTACATTGGACTTTTGTGGCCAATTGGTACTGCATTTTTGCACAGTGGGTGGCTTCCTACTCCTACTTTCCTCTCCCTACCACAGTAGGGCTGAGCAAACGTGTGCATGCTCAGATATTGCCCATTACATACATAGGTTACGCTTTCTGTATTAGAAATACAGGTACACCATTTATGGTCAAGCCATCACCCAACACCGAATCAGTGGGAATAAAGCTCCTTCTTTGACATCAATTACAATCTTCTCCCAAAGAGAAAAAGGCAAGCATTGCAACATGGAACCGCTGTGGTATTTCTAGGGTTACAATGTTCTTGCTACATGTGTAGCAGCAGTTTGCTGTTTCAGATAACCATGTGACCTTTCTCACACAGAAGTACAACTACACCCAGTATACGCTTTATGTGCCCCTAAACCCTGCCTCGCCACTAGTCAGATGCAAGGTCATCAACCAATCAGGACAATGATCAAAAGAGAGCCCGAGTCAATCACACATACATGCATGCATAACCCTAACTCTTGCAAAACATGTATGCAAACATGCACATGAACTGCCTGAACACTCATACAGGTACATCTAAAGGAGAAGAAACTGACACCAGTTTTGTACAATCTCAGTGGGGAAATATCTGTGACCTGTTACAAATATCCCTGAGCAGACTCAGCTAAGTGACATTATGAAGACCATGTGGAAGCCTAAATTATGAACAATGGCCTTATGTTGCAATACCAGTTATGTCCACAGGTGTCAGTGTTTAAAGAAAAGTATTCCTATTAACTGTTGGCGTAAAGTTGGTATTTGTTCAATAAAGTTTTTGTTTTTGGAGTAGGCCAAGAGCCTCCAAGAAAATGACACATATTGTCTTTTTCACAAAGGGAACAGAGTAGGATTCCTATCATGCACACAAATTTGGAAGCATCCTATTGATTTCAATAGGCAGAAATTCCAGATCCTTATTTGTGTGTGTGAGAATTGGGCACAATCAGTCCTAGTGGAAATAGGCCCTTAAGCTATATACACACACACACACACACACACACACACACACACACACACACACACACACACACACACACACACACACACACACACACACACACACACAAAACTAAATCCAGCTGAGGCAGCATATAGGCGGTGTAAAGTAGCCCCTGACCACTGCCCCGCAAGCAATCTGCCAGGATCAACCAATCCAAGTGAAATGCCAATCCCCTGCTCTCCGCAGCGTCACTCCGCCCCTCCCCCTGGGAGATTGAAAGTAAATAGTTTATACATATTTCACACCTGACTCAACTTTATAACAGACAACTCTGGATGTGGACATAAAGTTTAAACTAAATATTTTTGGGTTGTTTTGAATGTGCTTTTAAAGGGCTTTAAACTACCATACTTATAAAAGTTTATACAATAATGTAACATTTAACATCAAAAATATGTAATAAAAAAACAGTATAGTGTGTTTTGTACATGAAGACCACTTTACATCTCAGAAACATTGTAACTGGAGTTGTTTGTAGGTAGGGGACTGCTTGTACATTACAAAATGCTATTTCTAGTCAGTCCCCAGTGACATCACAGTTTTCCCCTGTAATGTCAGCTGATGAAGTGCTTGCCTCACCATGGTGCACACAGGATGCTGTGGATACAAAAAAAAACACACAGTCCTGAGCAAAGGCAGGAAACTGAGCGGAAACAGAGGTGCAAAGCAATGGAAAAAGATGACCCGTTTGAGCCCTGCATACAAGATAGGACATTGTCTGCTCCACAGGATGTTACATTTATCTGGCAGACATTCTGCTACATGGTACAAAAACAGCTACATTAGCAAGAGGTTTTTTTTATATCACAATGCCCTCAGAAAAGCACTCCTAGTGGGTTCCAGGCCTTTTTGTGATACATTTAGCAGGAAATGAAAAAGAAAGAGGAGGAAATAAAAAAGGTCAAGTAGGAAAATAAAAAATATGCAAGATGTGACTTAGGCCACGGTCACTGGGGTGCATTACGGTGCAGCATCACAGCCGCTCTGTAACAACACTGAGGGCTTATTCACAGCGGGGCGTTGCAGAGCTGAGTTATAAAGTCTTTTAATGCAGCTTACCGCAATGCAATGATAAGCCTATGGGACGTTCACAGTGCGACATTAGCGTTGCATTGGAATGTTTAGCTTTATGGTAACGCACTGCGTTACCTCTAAACGTACACGTTACCAGATACAGAAAAGCATACTTTTCATTGCCTGTATGCTTTACTGTACCTACTGTATGCAATGGTAATGGCAGAGTTAATCTGTATTACCACCCCTTTTTTTGCATTGCTTTGTAATGCTGCGCGACTTTAACCACTTAAGGACCGCAGGAATTTGCAATGATCTGTGCTGGGTGGGCTCTTCAGCCCCCAGCACAGATCGTGTGGCAGGCAGGGCGATCAGACTTCCCCCCCCTTTTTCCCCACTAGGGGATGTCCTGCTGGGGGGGTCTGATCGCCGCCACTCACTTTCGCCTAGCGGGGCTCCTCAAAGCCCCCCTCCGCAGCGCTATTCCCTCTTCTCTCTCCTCTCTATGGGTGGTACAGGACGGTGATCTGTCCTGTACCACCTCTGATAGGCTTCAGCCTATCAGACGGCGGCGATCCCCGGCCAATCAGAGGCCAGGGATCGCCGATCTCCTTTACGCCGCTGCTGTCACAGCAGCGCCGTACGATGTAAACACCAGGGATTTCTTCCCCGGGTGTTTACATTTCGCCTGCGAGCCGCGATCGAAGGCTCGCAGGCTGTTCACGGAGACACCCTTCGTGAAGTGACAGGAAAAGGCAGCTCGAAAGAGCGTTCCCATGGAAACACCACTGCGACCAGCCGCCACCTATCGGCGTTGGCTGGTCGTTAAGTGGTTAACGTCGCATTACAACGCAACGTCTCACTGTGAATGTAGCCTCACTGCACTGTAATTCACCACGTATGTAACATTCACATTGCGACGGGTGCATGCAGGGTGTTCCCACTAAATGCGTGCATTAGCAGTAAGGGTGAAGTATGCTTTTATTGACTGTATGCTTTACTGTATCCAGTGCAAAGCACAAGTAACATGCGACCCCACTTTTCCGTTTCATTGCAATCGCACTGTCACAGGGAACGCAACACAGCAGGCAGTGTGAACATAGTCTAAGGTGACTGATGACTGTCCTTTTCATTGACCAGAATCCAAGTGAATTTCTTAATTTCAGAATTATTGGTGAAGCATTTGAAAAAAAAATCCTCTACCAAAGTACAAAGGAAACAAAAGTATGAAAAACTCAATTCACAACCAAGACTGAATTACATAAAGTCCAGACACAGATTTTTTTTCCTGGCAACTGGCAACATGCGCAGTGAAGCATACTTTGTGTACTGTATGCTTCACTGATGTACTGTATGCTTCACTGACACTCTATGGTCGCATGGCACATCTAATGCACAATGCATCTTTTCAGCACCATTGCAATCCTATCGTAATGCAATGTGCATAGTTTGAAAGGACCCTTACATATCCATTAGATTAAAAGTGGAGTGTTTCAGAGGGACTTGCTATGACCAGCCAGCTGGTAGTTGCTGAAAATGTATTAATTGGTAATTGCCTTATTGATTTTGAAAATACACTTTTTATGCATACCAGGTTCTGTACATGGGTGACTTATGAGATCTTAACTCCAGATTCCTTAGTTAAACAGACCCTTGGTCTTTTCCACCTGACAAACCTTCCAACAGCCATTACTTCACTGCAGTAAGTGGAAGGTCTGCAGCCCTGGGCACAGAAGTAGTGACTGACTAGTAGTCCTGCCAGTGTATTAGAGAGCAATGGCAGATGCAGTAATCAGTGGCTGCTGTGCAGTACACAACCACAGTTCAACTGATGTATGAACTGAGCTATTTTCCTTAATGCATTATTTTGTACTGGGCAGCTAAAAGGCGATATGCGAGTGGTATAAACACTAAGCACCCCTTTACCTGCCTGTGTGAATGGGCCACAACTGGGCAAGACTTCATAAACTAGCCTACAATCTAAAAAGGCAAACAAGGCAGAGATTTGAACATTGCATGGAAGGCTAGGTTCACAGTGGGACCTTGTGATGGGTTCCCTGTTCGACAGGAATACGACGCAACAAAAAAAGTTGTACCGCATTCAGACAATAAAAAGTATACTTCCCTCTACCTGTTAACATATGCGTTTAGAGGTAACTAACTGCATGCCAGTGTGTTACTACAGCGCAACACATTACACTGAAAACGCCAACGCCGCACTGTGAACGTCGCATAGACTTATTGCAGCGTGGGAAGCAATAGGGATGATCAAGGATATGCAGATTTTTCCAAGTTGATGCAAACTTAGATGCAACTATATGCAGTTTGAAAATAGGCCATGATCATCCCTAGTAAGCAGCACTAGAAGACTTTATAACATGCGACCAGAACGTCCCACTGGTAACCTAGCCTTACAGTCCAGCTGTGTAGGAATGCGGTAAAGAGCACTTTCTATAGGTCAGAAACAAAGATTTTCCATTGTTTTGCAAAGTCTTGATGACCGAATCCTTAGTAAGGGCTGGTGCACACCAAGAGCGGTTCTGAGCGTTTTTTAAAACGCTTGCAAGGGGGAGAACCGCTTGGCTAATGAAAGTGAATGGGATGGTGCAAACCAGAGCGGCTCGTTTTTTCCCCAAATGCAAACTTGGGTCCTGCAGCATTTTTGCGTTTTTCTGAGGCGTTCCTGCCTCAATGCAAAGTATAGGAAAGTGGAAAATCGCTCTGAAAAGCGCTAGATCAGAGCGGTTTTCCAAGAGTTTTTGTTACAGAAGCTGTTCAGTAACAGCTTTACTGAAACAAAAAATAAAATCTGCTACACAAAAACTCTCCCAAAAAAGTCTAGGCATGTGTAGAAAATCACTCTAAACATGCCTAGAATCGCTCTGAAAAACCTCTTCAAAAACCGCTAGCATTTGTGGCTCAGCTAGCGGTTTTTGGAGTGCACTGGGACTATTTACTAAGGTGCCAACAACTTCACAACTTATTCCCCCCTCCCACCCCCCCCCCCCCAAAAAAAAAAAAAACACACACAGGCAGGGTCTTTATATAATGGTCTAATTCGGTTTAAAAACAAAATCCCACCTTTGTTGTGAAAAGAGCAACCCATTGACACGAATGAATGACGAAATATTACTTTAGTAGGCTTGTATAGTTATTGCATGCCAAAGCAGTAATTCCACAAAGCTCCCAACAGAAACCAGCAGAGAGCTACGGCCAACCAAGAGGTTAGGACAGATGTCAGATATGAATAGCAAGGTTCCTACTCATGCAGGAAGAGGGGAATTCCTGGGTAGTTTGTTTTCCAGTTTATCTGCCATTCTTGCAGTGTAGTGCAGCTGTTTTTTAGCACAAATCAAACTGAGGCCTGGTGCACACCAGAGGAGTTTTTCTGAGTGTTCTGAGTTTTTAAATCTGCTGCTAATGTTATCCTATGTGTCTGTGCACACTGGAGCAATGAGGTTTTGTAAAAAACACCATAGCATTACATTGGGAAGAGCTTTTAAAACTTCTAAAAGCTCTTCCCAATGTAATGCTATGGGGTTTTTTTACAAAACCTCATTGCTCCAGTGTGCACAGACACATAGGATAACATTAGCTGCAGATTTAAAAACTCAAAACGCTCAGAAAAACTCCTCTGGTGTGCACCAGGCCTGAAAGGATTTTAGTAATGTTAATGTATAGCTGCACTGATGTAGGTTTACATGAATCTTTTAGCAGATGTGCTATTTCACATAAAGGGGAAGTGGTATTTTGCTAAAAGCATTTTAACCTTCACCTGGGGGGGGGGGGGGGGGGGGGGTCACTGACCACAGCGGTGACACTGAATGGTTAGGAAAGTAAGTAAATATCCAGAAGCAAATGCTTTGTTTAACAAATCCAGGCATTGCAAAGTTCTGTCTGCGGATGCATGCATGTGCCTGTCATCACACAGCCACTTAGGGACTATTCACACTGAATCCGTCGCTGTCAGTTATAACTGAACCGACTACTGATTAGCAAGGTAATGTCCATGTTTCCCTGTGGCTCAGTTCACATTAAGGTGCCCATTAACGGTACAATTTTATGCTAAATGCGATCTTTGTATGCGATTTTTAACAATCAAAAACAATCAGAAGGTAATTAACGATTGTTCACATTTCCTGAACAATTCATTCTTCAAATTCAATCGTAAAATCCAACATTCAGATTGATTTTTTCCTATTTAGCAATCGACCAAAATCGTTCCTTATCGACTGCCTTCATAAACAAAATTTTCTATACAATTCAATCATAAAGATCGCATTTGGTGGAAAAAATTGTACCGTTAATGGGCACCTTTAGATGCATTTTAATTGAAGCTTTTTCACAATGGCCTGCTATGGAAAAAATGATCGGTTAAAATGCATCAGTTTTTCAGCGTTCAATGTGAATAGCCCCTAACTCTCAAAGCTTTCAGTAACCTTCTCTGTGGACTGGTATCTCCAGAAAAGGCTTCATATCCATCACCTAAATTAGAGATTATTTTTGCAGGGTCATTAATGTTCACTAGACCACTGCTGGTACATCTTTAGTGATTTCTTCCCAGTTTGTCATCGCGTCTCCCCTGCATCAATCTATTGGCCACATCAGGTGGGTTGCAGCTTTTGCCATGGACAGGCATGTGCCTTGTCACCTGTTATTCTGACTCAGGCATCTGTGGGCAGGATTTGCTTTATATAGGTGGATAGTTTGGTGGTGCAAAGGTTCTACTCAAGAAGACTTCTCTTGGATCACTAAAGTCGCTTCCAACAGTCAAGTATCGCAGCAAACCTTCAAATAGAGCACACTGGGTCTGATTTACTAAAGCCGTACTGAACGTCAGTCCTAGTGGATCTGTTGTCTGTTCATAGTTTCCTCCCACATCCCAAGAACATACAGATAAGTTAATCGTCTTCCCCCCAAAATTGGCCCTAAACTACTATACTTACACTACACAACACATACATAGACAAGACTATGGTAGGGATTAGATTGTGAGCCGCTGAGAGACAGTTAAGTGACAAGATTCACATACACTCTGTACAGCGCTGCGGACGATGTCGGCGCTATATAAATACTAAATAACTGTCACTGCCAATTTTCTGTTATTGGCAGCATTACTTATTGTATTTTCCCATATAGTTTTTTGGCTAGAGAATACTATCATTTGCGATGGTTTGCCCCATACACTGAAGCTTGAGTGGCATCTACTCGCTTATGGAGACAAGAGGGGTAGGGAGGCGGGAGGAACAAAGCAAGTAAAAACTGACCCAGCTAGTTGTCACCTGTATTAAATTTGGCACAAATGATGAAGATAGCAGTACAGACATAATGAGAGACAAAACGATCATGACCATTTCAACAGTCAAATGTTTCAGGTCTGTATTTGTCTTTGTAGGTGTAAAAAAAAAAAAAAAAAAACACCACTTGGCTGACAGACATTCTGAGCAAATTGGTGGCTGCCATGTATTTATATATAGCGAAAGATGTGTACAGATATAGGCGCTGGACTTGCCTCACCCTCTATGTCCCCCAGCATCATCACGTAAGACAGACTTTGGAATCAACAGACATCCAACTCGCTGTATCAGGCAAGATTAGGTTGTGTTATGTCCCATTTTCTCCAACATCGTCACTCATTTGTACATTAGAGTCGTTCAGTTAGGAATATGTTTGCAGAGCAATGTGACTGCTACAAAGTTTCTACTGAGCCCAGAGATCCTCCTGTTTACTGGAGAAACATTGTGACTGGTCGTGCATCTGTTTCCCTTTCCCTAATAAATAAGAGTAACCAAGCAGCTCGGGGTGACCCAAATCACTAGGAATGTATAGGGGGATAGAAGAGCCCTACTAATAACCAATGCTTGGTGACATTTGCCTTCTTAAAACAGAAGGAAATTTGCAAGAATTCAACTATAAGTGAACATTTGTGGTTACCCACAATACACCACTACTGAATATGCAAATTGCACATTTCCTTCTGTTTTAAGAAGACAGATTTCACCAAGCATTGCTTATTAGTAGGAGGGCTTTTCGGTCTCTTATCCCCCTATACCTTCCTAGTGGTTTGGGTCGCCCTGAGCTGCTTGGTTACTCTGTTGTACTCGTCCAAGCCCTATCCCATGCAGCCATATCAATCCCTGCCATGTACTGATGAGGGACAAAAGCCCGAAACAGGCTGTCTACATGTGGGATTGGTGTGGCTGAGTAATACTTTAAGCTATAGGCTTGCTATACAGCAGCGGTTCTGGGTGCTTGTCTGCCTTACAGGGCTGAAAAGAGATAATTTGCATATTCAGTAGTGGTGCATTGTAGGTAACCACAAATGTTCACTTTTGGCTGAATTATTGCAAATTTCCTTCTGTTTTAAGAAGGCAAATTTCACCTAATAAATAACAAATGGAACACCTGCTGAAAGGGGGCCCAAGTAGTCTGCTACACAACCAGCACATCTTCTGGAAGTTGCATGCTGGTCCTCAGTGGGACACATATAAACACAGGGCATCTAGACTGAAATGTGTGTCTGCCTTCTCAGCAATGACAGAAGCCTATTTACCAAAGCAGTTATCACTTTAGAGTGCGCAGTGAGGCAACATTTGCAGGATCTTGACAAACAACTATTAAAAAAACTGCATTTTTACTGTTCTTTGTAGTGTTATCTATTAAGGGCAGAAGGAAATTTGTTGATTTTTCTCAGATCGCCAGATTAGTTTCCCGCTCCCCCCACCCATCCATCCAATAGACAAGCTTGCTGGTCAGGCTGCCACATGAGTATATAAGAATTCTCCACATAGTGATAAAAATGGTGTTTGCTTCAAATATGCAAATCAAGGTTTTATTTTAAATAATTCCTTTGACTACCATTGCCTGTTTGAAGCAAACACCAGAGGACATGCTGTGACTATTCCCTTATGTGCCTTCTGATATCACAGAGGCAAAGGCAGCAAGTACAGTATTTGATCATACCACCAAAAGTATTCTGTTGCCACTGTTGCCACCAATAACTAATAACCACTTTGTTTCAACACAAACAATGATGCATGGTATGAGTCAGGGGAATGTACACAGGATCATGTATGCCATTACGCTAGTGCAGGGTAAAAGCAGCCATCGGTACAGTTCAGATGAGTACTCAGTAAGCACTACTGCCACTCACGGAATGTCAACAAACAAAATTGTTGGGCCCAAGTTCAGTCTGCAGCAGCTGGAATGTGGTTTTGTTTTAGACTGCATGCCATTTTTTTTTTGGGGGGGGGGGGGGGGGCTGCCTGGTTTCTATTAAAGTTCTGCAGTGTGCCAGCCCTGCTCCCACCCACAACCCCATCTTGCTTGGACAACTGTCATTTAGAAGGGGGAAACTTGGGCAGTGGGTGTGCAGGTGCTCCACTGACACACACACACCCTGAAGGGAGCTCTGTATAGACACATCTCTAGCCTCTTGCATAGCTTTTCGTTGTTATGGAGTGGACAGATGAGGCTGCAGCAGAGGACAGAGCAGCACAGAGCGGAAAGAGGTAGGAAGCAGAACAATAGCCTCATCTAGCACTCAGACAAGACACTCCAGCAGGCCGGATCTCTTGACACCTTACGGCTGCCATACAGCAGCAAAGGCCCTGACCCACTGCTATCTAGTGTGTACAAGCCTCTGCCGCATGAGGCATTATCCTACTGTAATTTTCCCTCTCCCCGATATACATTCTGAAATTATAATATTTTTTGTCCTGTCAGGAACAGCTCTGTTATAGATTTCTAAGCATTCTGAAGGCAGTAGAAAATATACCGGCACCTGGTCTCGCAGGATACTCTGGGTGGAGAATTTCACATTGCTATGCAGCCTAGGCTAAACATCACTGGGAGGGCAGGGTTACATAGCAAAATACAAAAGGAGGCACTTTTGATGTGGAAACCAGGAAAATGTACTGTAAATGTGGGTATCCTGAACAATTTACTGCATTCTACCATTTGTCCCTGCAAGTCTTCTTTAAGTGAAAACGTATTATATGAATAGTACATAGAAAACAGAGGTGCCAAGTAGGAGGAAGGGAATTTGGATACTGAAGTAGTATATTTTGTCCCTTAGGAGAGTGAACCTTTGCTCACTTTGAACAGTCAGTCATGCAAAGAGGAATTCTGTCCTTTCACAAGTTTGACTGAATTGAGGGGGAACAACTAAAAGAACCCTTAAGCAGGATAAGTGACACATTTACTACTACAGCAAATCATCACTCCTCTTAATCTGCTGCAGTTGGCTGTGAGAGGATCTTCAGGTTAGTAAAGTACAGGAGGAGGCCTACGGTGTGCTGGCATGCGTGGCCTATGCTGAAAGGTAATTAGACAGCTATTATCGTAAAGAAAGGAGAGCCCAACCTGCTGCTGTTTTTGAGTAAAGTGGCTGAACTTTATTCAAAAGCTTATTAAAATAAATCCTGTAATGTACCGTTAACAAAACAGCTCTACTGAGTTATAAATTAAAGTAAATGCAAATAAGTAGGATTTCAGAGAATTTGTCATCTCGGATAGCAATACACAGAACATGAGATTTCCTGTTCAAGCAGGAGACACTGTGCATACGATTACTAGCGAGCAACAAAACCCTTGTACGCACATTACTGCTGTCTGAGCTACTGGCGATGGTATTGGTGACGTCACGTGTCTATCAAATGAAGGCGCTTGGAAATTTAGGAACGCAGTAAGGCCAATAGTAAAATATCAGTATTAAATACTGATTTTTGCTATGGCCAAACCTAGCCCTACACACACACACACACACACACTATCTGCCTAAACCTAATCCCCCAACTACCTACCCAATTGCCTAAACCTACAAACTCCCGCCCCCAACAGGAACTACCTAACCCTTAATCCAACGCCTAACCCTTAAGTCACACACACGCACGCACGCACACACACACACACCTTTAGGGACGTTTCCACTAAGCTAATTTTCAAGCGCCTAAAAATATTGGCATTTGGGCACGGTGCCCAAAATATAGCTGGAGCTATACCGGGTGCCCAAATTTCCGCTCCAGCACCCAAATACAGATATTTAACATTGGCACCTATGGTGGCACCTAATTAATCCACTTGGCGCATGGGCCCTTTTTTACCGTTTGGTTGGGTGACAGCCTAAAAGTAGCTAAACACTTAAAGATCAAGCACATGACCAGGTCTGTGGAGTCGGTACAAAAATCATCCGACTCAGACTCCTCAGTTAATGAAACCATCGACTCCGACTTCAGGTAGCCAAAATTCTTCGACTGACTCCACAGCCCTGCACATGACAGATAGCCACATGGTAGATTTTATCTGGACTACACCTCAATCTAGTTCATATGAGATCATCAAACTGACCACACTGCTACCAGCTAGCCTTGTATTGCTCGGTGCAGTACAGAGCTTTGTGGATCACGCTTTGAGTGACAACTGTACACAGTTAGGAAAAGGCACACAAAAACAATCCCAAGCAAAAACCAAATAAGCACAAGTACAGACCTTTACACAGCAAGCCGCTTTATCAAAGTAAATGTGCATGTCTCTACAAGCGTCCTCGGAAAAAAAGCTATGCTATCATTCTCTGATGTCCATATGGTGCTGCTGCAGACTGATAAGCACTGCTCAGAAAAAAAAAAGTTGTAATCTCCAGTTTGTTGCATACATTGCAAGGTTTCAGACACATTCAGTTCACAGGGCTTAATAATAATTGATTTTATTTTTTTATTTTAAGTATTTACTGTATATAGCATCAACATCTTCCACAGTGCTGAACAAAGTACAGTATACTGTCTTGTCACTTAAATGTCTCCCTTATAAAAATGAGCGCAGGTGCATGTGGGTCCTGACGCATTGCTGCACAATGGACATTTATCAAAACATCCTAATTGCATTAATTAATGCAAAAATAGGACGTTTTAAAAGATCTATTTTGCACAAAGTGGTTTCAAAGATGGGGTCTCCATCTTGCTAGATTAGGAAGAGTACAGTTTGATTAAAACCAGTGCTGAGAGTGTTGTAGTGGCAGAAAGAGGATGCCATAGGTGAGGGAGGAAAAGTGCAGGTTTACTTACCTGGGGCTTCTTCCAGCCCACCCACCCCCCCCCCCCCCTGCAGTCTATCAGGTTCCTCACAATCCTCCCAGCTCCCTCTGTTGCGCCGCTGCTGTCCCCCTACAAAAGATCGCTGCCCGTGCCTTAGTGTATGCGCAGAACACTCCCAGCCATGGGGGCAAGATTGAGAAGGTGCTCAGTCTGGGCCACATGTGCACAGTAGCCCTCCATAACTATTCTAGTCGGCAAGCTTTTTGAGGGGGGGGGGGGGGCAATGGCACACTGGAAGGGATCAGAAGGAAACTGAGGGAATGGATAGACTATAGAGGGCTAGAAGAAGCTCCAGGTGAGTAAAACTCCATATTTTCCTGCACCCTGGAGTATCCTTTAATCCATGTAAACACATACAAGGACAGCAGCCCACAGGGATCTGTATTTGATTCCTCAGACAACAGTTTGGGGTTGGGGCAGGGCTGTGGAGTTGGTACAAAAATCACTCGACTCCAACTCCTCAGTTTATGACACCACCGACTCAGTCTCCAGGTACCTAAAATGGCTCCAACTCCTTGACTCCTTAGTTTAATACTTACCAGGGCTGTGGATTTGGTATAAAAATCATCCGACTCCTCAGTTTATGAAACCTGTGACTCCAACTCCAGGTACCCAAAATTATTCCGACCTCCACAGCCCTGGTTTGGGGCTGAGTGCTATTCCAGTCACAGGCTACCAAGGCAATCTGTTACCTGTAGCACAGGAATGTCCAACTCCAGTCCTCGCAACTTTTTAGCACAGCTCTCATGGGTCTGAATCAGGAAGGGTGTGGTTCATCAAGTAGAACACATTTCTCAGTCCATCCTAATCAATGGCATGGATATAGTCCTCCAGGACTGGCATTCTACACCTGTGCTCTAGCATATGTAGGAAGCCTACGTCATAGTGGAAGATAGTCAACAGAAGTCAGGCTTGGTAACATCACTGGGACAGGACAGCGCAGATGGATAATAGAGACACCCAGGCAAAATTACTTTATATGGGGTAAAATATAATCCTTATGAACTCCATGAATTGCATATCAATACTTAGCAGGTAATCCAACAATTAATACTGCATTTCTTAGAGCTGCTCTATCTATAGACACGCAGTGATATTTCTGCACATGATTTTCAAAAATTAATCACAATACAGCAAACAATACTCTGCACAAAATTCCTGAAGCCTGACATTCCTGAATCTGCCAACCTAAAACAAAACAGCTGATAGAAATGGTGTTTATTATTATTATTATTATTATTATTATTATTATTATTATTATTATTATTATTATTATTATTATTATTAATTATGTATTTATATAGCGCTGACATATTACGCAGCGCTGTACAGTATATATATATATATATACATATATATACATATATATATATATATATATATATATATATATATATATATATATATATAGATAGATCTGGTCACTAACTGTCCCTCAAAGGAGCTCACAATCTAATCCCTACCATTGCCATATGTCTATATTATGTAGTGTAAGTACTGTAGTCTAGGGCCAATTTTAGGGGGAGCCAATTAACTTATCCGTATGTTTTGGAGTGTGGGAGGAAACCGGAGTGCCCGGAGGAAACCCACGCAGACACGGAGAGAACATACAAACTCTTTGCAGATAGTGCCCTGGCTGGGATTCAAACCAGCGACCCAGCGCTGCAAGGCGAGAGCGCTAACCACTACGCCACCGTGCTGCCCGAATAATTATAGAGTAAAAGGTATATTCAAGCATAACAGAGCACAATATAACAAAGCAGCCCATTTATTACATCTGCGCTTCCTCGTGGGAACTGTGTCAGCACTATGACACAGGACAACAAAGTTCAGATTTATAGGCTTTAATCAAACTATATTAAAGACTTAATGAACACAAAACCTAAGAATAACATGCATTTAGAAGCCTGCGGCCAAAATGATGTATAAAACAGCTGGATCCTAATTGTACAAGTTAGCATTCAATTACTTTGAGTGCCAAGTTTCCAGAAGAGACATGCAACAGATAATCTGTACATTCAGGAGATACGGGTTCCACCTACATGAGTAAATAATACATTCTCAGCACTTCACACACTACAGAATCTGCCAATGAAGTGCTCAGCAACTGTATGTGCTAAGCCACTTGAATAGTACATTGAAGTAAATAGAGCATAGAGGACTAATGCAAAAGGTATTCAGATTTAGGGCTCGTTTCCACTATCGCGAATCTGCATGCGTCCAACGCATGCAGATTCGCACATGGTATGCAAGTGGGTGGGCCTGTTTCCACTGTAGCGTTGGTGATGTGCGTTTTTTTCAGCGGTAAAAAAACGCACAAAAGAGCCAACGATTTCGCCTGCGTCGGGAATCCGTGCGAATCGCCGCTAATGTATTTAATAGTAAAAACGCATGCGGTTTTTACATGCGTTTTTACCCCGCGATTTCGCGTGCGATTTCGCACCTTTTCCAATTTTATTTTGCCCTGGCAGTGTCATGGTTAATTTCGCATGGCACCCTGCCATGCGAAATCGCACGCGAAATCGCGGGTAAAAACGCATGTGGAAACGCATCCGCATGCGTTTTTACAAGCGTCGGAATGCGGCCGAAATCGCATCGCAACAGTGGAAACAAGCCCTTAAAGAAAACCTGAACTGAAAATTAAAAGTCAAAATAAGCATACACAAGTCATACTTACCTTCCATGTAGTCTACTCCTCAGTGTCTTTCTCCTGTCCCGCGTCCTGTTTGTTCACTGTGATCAAGGGAATTTTCCGTCCTCCATTTTGAAAATAGCCATTAAACATAACAGCTTTCTGGTCAGCACACAGTTAAACTGTAACATCGCCCACTTGAGCCATAGGGAAACATGGACATTACCTGGTACATCAGTTTTCCTCTCAGCTATAACTGACAGCAACTGATATTTTACGGACAGCAACTGATATATTTCAGATCTGACAAAATATTGTCAGAACTGGAAGGGATTATTGTCAGAAGAAAATGGTGAGCTTCTGAGAGGAACTGATGGCAAGGTAACTATGCAATGTTCATTTGAAGTTACCTCATGTGTTTATTTTAAATATTTTTACTCAGTACAGGTTCTCTTTAAGGACACCCAGATGTTTTCTATCACACACTCACTCAGTACTACCCACCTAGGACCTCCTTAGTGACTAGTGACAATAGACAATAGTGGTTTGATAAACACAGGTTGCTACAGATTACTGCATTGTGTACATCACTCCTTGAAACCACATGTGAGGGGAAAAAAGGAAGGTTGCTATCTTTTTAGCAATAAAAAAAAAAAAATGGCACCAATACTTGTGTCCTACAAAGTCAATTAGCAATCCATTTCAGATCACTAAACAATCACTACCGTTTGGTACCTACTGTTTGTACAGTAGTAGAATATTTGTACAGAGACAACTTTTTTTCTAACAGCTCAGATGTAGTTTGAGTGCAGACTTGCAGTTTTAACCACTTCACCTCCAAGGTTTTCCCCCCCGAGGCTGCTTTCACAGTGGGACGTTACAGGCGCACGTTAGAGCAGCCTGTAACGCAGCCCAACTCACTGCAATGAAAAATCAATGGGCTGTTCACAGTGCCCACATTGCGTTTGAGTAGAACGCAGCACGTTAAATGAAAGTGCAGCGTGCTGTGCATTATACTCGTTATTGGCTGCGTTAGACTGTTTGCACATGCTCAGTACTGTTTGTTTTTTTTTAAATGTGCCGCATGCGTCGTTTTTGTTCCATTCGTATGCATCAAAAAGTACACATCAAGAGGCGCATAACGCAATGCAATGTAACGTCCAAACTTCAAAGCTAACATGCGTTGCGTTAGGGGCACGTTATGCGACCGTAATGTCGCATCAAACACAACGTCCAAGTGTGAAAGAGCCCTTAAATACCAGAGCAATAGCGCTCCTTCCATTTATTTGCCTATACCTTTATTACTACTTATCACAACGAAACAATCTATACCTTGATATTTTGGCCACTAATAAGGCTTTCTTTGTGGGAGTTCTTTTTACTAAATTATTTTATATGTGTTCTAACAGAAACAAAATCATTTTTCAGCCATTACTAGTTATAAATTCTACATGGTACCGTAATTAAAACCCACACATTTTATTTGCCTATTTGTCCCGTTATTGCAACATTTAAAATTGTATGTATGGCGCCACTATTTTATTTAGAAATAAAGGTGCATTTTTTCAGTTTTGCATTCATCCCTAATTAAGTAACAGTAATATAACCTCTTAAACATATTAAAAAAGGTTCAGTCCCTAATGTAACTATTTATGTATTTATTGCAATTTATTTTATCCCAAACCATTTTGGGTAATTATTGGGAAGTGTGGGAGGTCAGGGGTAAATTTAAAATGTAAAAGAATTAAAAAAGGTATTTTATTGAGAAAAAAAAAATAAAAATAAAATAAAAAAGGTAGATGCAATTTTACTATTTGGCCACAAGATGTCCTCGTGGCTGACTTCCTCATGCGTAGTATTACTACGCTAAGAGGAAGTGATGCGTGGACGGTCTTTGTGAATGGCGGCGCCGTCTCATGGACGGCTGTGGCCATTCACACAGGGACTAAGATCAATGAACTGTGTTCCCATTCATTGATCTCCCAGCTAACGATCAGCGGTGGCTTTACTAAACAGGAACGTAGATACTCGTACCGGAGAAGGGAACTGGTTAATTCAAGTGGGTAAACCACTGCATAAAAATTATGAGGCAACTAAAGTATTTTTTTTTTAACACAATCCCTTCATTTCAGGGGCTCAAAAGTAATTGGACAAATTAAATAACTACAAATAAAATGTTTATCTCCAATACAGAACTTGGTTGTAAACCCTTTGCTGACATTGACAACCTGAAGTCTTTAACATCACCAGATGCTGGGTTTCCTCCTTTTTAATGCTCTGCCGGGACTTTACTGCAGCGGCTTTCAGTTGCTGTTTGTGGACCTTTCTGTCTGAAGTTTAGTCTTCAACAAGTGAAATGCATACTTAATTAGGTTAAGACCAGGTGCCTGACTTGGCCATTCAAGAATTTTCCACTTTGCTTGATATACTGTATTTTTTGGACTATAAGACTCGCTTTTTCTCCCCCAAATGTGGGGAAAATAGTCACTGTGTCTTATAGTCCAAATGCAGGGAGTTCCTGACTTGTGAATGCCTCCCAATACCCACCACAATGTCGGGTACTCCCTGTACTGTGCCCATGCAGAGGAGGACACAGGGGGACACAAAGGGGCATAGAGGAGGGCAGAGGCGGACACAAGGGGGACAGAGGAGGACACAGGGAGACAAGAGGTACAAGGGGGCATTGGGTACAAAGGGGGCATAATCCACAAGATGCATATCTATCTATCTATCTATCTATCTATCTATTTTTCCCCTGGTTTTTGTCCTCTAAACCAAGGTAGGTCTTATGGTCAGGAGCATCTTCTAGTCGAAAATACGGTATACATTTCCCTTTACAGATGTATATTTACATTTCCACAGAGCAGGAACATCTGCTCATTGTAGCCGTAAGCTCTACAGCAACTGACACCTGAAGTACAAATGGCAGCATCTATACCTAATTTAGTTTATGAACAGGTTTCGGATTTTAAAAAATTTTTGTGCCCTACATAAGGTAAACACGCATAATAATGAACAAATATAGACACACAAACAAAACATACATACAGTTTTCTACCACTCAAACCATGCATGATTTCACCAGAACCCAGCCTTGGAATGTACTGGACTCACAAGTTCTCCAGAAATTCCCTTCTTTCCAAAAAAAAAAAATAATAATAATAATAATAATAATATTCATTGAATTTTTAAAATGGTTTTGTTCAAAAATTACAAGGTATTTGAGAAAATGCATTTTTACTTTTTTCCCACAGGGTCAAATTTCACATTTTCAGGCCATTCGTATAGACGGGTCATTCGTAAGTCGGATGTTCTTAATTCGGGGACTATCTGTACATACAAATATGCTTCACCACTGCAGTAGACAGCAACATCATCCGGTAGGCACATAGCATGCTGCACATCATTTTGATGGAATCCAACAGACTGCACCAATAATAAATCAATGTGAACATACCATTACAAAACAACTTCAATACACATCAGAACGGAGATTCCACTTCCTCAGAGACCAACACTTGGTCTCTGAGGAAGTGAAATCTCAGTGAAATGCCCGGCATCTGATTGCTTTGTTTCACGGTCTTTGCTTGTGTATGCTGCACAATAAAGTATCTGTTGCATTGGAGCCTTCCTGATGTGGATTATAGTTTAAAGTTGCTAACAAGTGCACACCATAGGAGCTGCAACTTGTACACTATGCCTGCATTTGGCATTGACTCTGTATCTTTTGCTGTAGCAATATAATTGCATTACATGTCAATTGGCACTGATGCAGTGTGAAAAGTACCCTTAGGTCATAGAGAACACTCAAGAGGTGAACTTAGAGATGCGTTAGGGGGTTTGTCAGGATGAAAGAGGACAATCATAAAACAATGTGCGCATTAACATGTCCAGATATAATGAACACTATTTCTAACAATGGTATGCTATTTCTGCCTAGCCACATGGAAAAACAATCCAATTCTAGCAACTGGAGATACACTTTCTATTGGCAAAATACATAAAATCATCAACAACGCCACAATTGTCTCTGAACATAACACAGACCTAATCTCAGCTCAAAAAATATAACAAAACTAATACTATGCTGGACAGTGTAATCATTTAAAAAGGAGGGGATTGTTTTCTTTTTCAAAAAACACCAATAAGTCAGAAAACCAAATGGGAAAAAAAAAAAAACGTATTTGGGGCGATCATACACCTTTAACAGAGCAGCAAATCTCTAAGGTACATCTGCAGAAGTTTCTAAAAAGTAATTCTATGGTAGGTTGTTTCAAGTTTTCCTAAGAACTTGCCACATTTTCACTGCACACTTTGGTGGATGATCTGTTCACACGGTAGAGGATTCTCAGCCGAGGTGGCCAATAACGACCTCCTCGGCTGAGAATTGCTGACTGCTCAGCCAGAGAAGTCCTGGAATATCCCTTCAGCAGAGTGCGTTGTTCACCACTTACCCAGCCTGTGACATCACTCTAAAGCACCCACATGGGATAACCAGCAACACTTGCAGGTGAGATCATTGTTCGGGAGGCCAGCCCATGGACATTTCACATGCACCAAGTGCTCTCTCTCGGCTATTTTATTTCTCTACCACAGCCATAAATATGGATTGGAGAGTTGCACCACTACAAAAGTACATCCCAGATCGCTCCCTCTTACCCATAGAGGGGCCCTTTTCTACAACACATCTAAAAGCCAGGGAGGGCAGTCAGATGTGATAACTGGATGCAGTTAAGGTTGGTAACAATGCTACAACATTCTTGGGCAAGATAGCCGGTCATGCAGTCTCTGCCAAACATCTAAGGCGTGTATAACTGCCTCAGATGCTTTGCCTAAAGAGTGAGAGCGCCAGATGATCTCGGCCAAGTGCATTGTTCCCCTCCTTGTTAGAAGCTGCTGTCATGCACTGCACCATCGTCCCTTCTCATCAATCCTTTGCACGTCTGTACAGCACTCAGCCCCCAACTGTCGCCTGAGGGATGTAGTCCCATTCCTTACAGGTAACTCATCAATTACAATTGAAATGGGAGCTCTCATTCAGTTGTTTGTTCCTATTTGTGTTTACAAAGATGGGGGCTGCATACTGCTGGTGCCAGCTTATGTAGGATGAGGGGAACAGCAGAAATTGGGCAAGGTCCCTGACCTGTTCATCCACTCTCTCCACCCAACAACCCCCAAACTGCACTTTCTCTGGTGAGGTCGATTCAGCGCCCATGGAAATCAGAACTGACATGACCTTGGAAAAAAAAAAAAAAAAAAAACACTGCGTCAGCAGACTGTCAGTCATGTCTTTGAGCATATATCATGCAATTCCACGTAGAAGTACATTAACTGAACTCTTACACAACCACAGGACTAGTGAAGAAAGGTAAATATTTAAACTTCAATTTTCTAGTAACTTAAGTGGTGCAAGTTCAACGATTCCGGTGTCAAAACCCTCCAACTATGCAAGAGAAGTCAGAGGGGGAAGCGGATGATGAAAAAGGAGGAAACAGTCTGTGGCCTCAATTCACGGAGCTTTATCAAACACTTTATCAAACGTTTGATAATTTACCTCATGGGTAAAATCTAATTTTGAATTCACTAAGGTGTTATATATTTATCGAATGTTTTACAGATATATATTTATTGAACGTTTTATCTGTAAAACATTCGATAAATATATAACACCTTAGTGAATTCAAAATTAGATTTTACCCATGAGGTAAATTATCAAACGTTTGATAAAGTGTTTGATAAAGCTCCGTGAATTGAGGCCTGTGTCCTTGTCTGTCAGATGTTGCAGTCATGTCACTGCAGTTCCCAATATGCGTCAGATGTTGCAGTCATGTCATTGTGTAAGAAATCCGATATTGCTGAAAATATTGTAACAATGGGATATTAATAGACAACAATACAGATTTCTCGTAAGTTCTAGGTGGTCGTTTAGCAAAGGAATACACAACAGTATAAAAGTTTATATTGCATCCTCACTATTACACAAAAATGGGAACCGTGCAGAGTAAAGCCAGAATAAATGATGCTAATGGATCAAACAAATTAATCTGAAACAGGTTTTCCGTATGCACCATGCCAACAAGATAATATGAAGTACTACAAAAAAAAGAGAATTGGCTCTTGGGTGCATACAAAATTTTTGTATGCACCCAAGAGCCAATTCTCTTTTTTGTAGTACTTTAGTTTATATTGCATGTGATATTTGCAATACAGGTAGACATTGATGTATTACAGTAAGCCACATGTACAGAGAAAATCAACAATGTTACGCATTAACCATTAAAAACAATACCCACAATTTATACATTAGCTAGTAGACCTAAGCCCGTTTAAAAACGGGCTCTAGGTCTATGTTTCTCAGCGCGCGCGCCCGCCAACTGCCGCGCACACACCCGCCACACACCCGGCCGCTCGCTGAACCACCGCCCGCTCGGCTCCCTGGTCCCGTCCTCCTGTCTCTGAGAGGCTGGGTCCGTGCTGCGCACATGCGCACAGCGGACAACGCTACACAGAGACAGGACACGGAGATTATTATATAGAGGATATCTAAGTTGAATACAGCTTTCCAATACCTCCTAAATACAGCCCACATTACACAGAATCATTACATCTTACCCAGCCATGATCCCAGCGACCAGCCCAGCAGCAGATTCCAGCAAAAGCCCCCCTAACCACATGCTCAAAGCCTATATATTCCTTGACTCCACTTCCTCACCACACATCACTTCCCTTTTTACGAGGCTAAGTGTCATTGGCTGAAAGAATGCTTTTCAGCAGACTAAACTTTATCTCCACCTTAAAGCGGTATTGTCACTATAAAAATCAAATTTCAACAGCAACTGGTCTGAGTCTTTTGTGCAATAAAGATCCTTATCCTGTATTCAAAATTTAAAAAAATATGTCTGTAGTTATAGTTTGGGGTATTGCAGCATAATGCTGCACTGGACCTCTATTTCGCCGTCGCCGGGGGTTCACATGCCGGGGGCTCTCCCATCTATAATATATGCACTCATTTCCCCTCCCCTGCTTCTCCACCCACATCGCTCCTCTTTCCTGGTTGGCTGACACCGCATGTGACGTCTATACTAGACGCCACAGGTGTCAGTCACAGCCACCGTGGGAAGAGGAGCTTTCATCGCTGGAGGAAGCCTGCCGCTGCTCGGAGCCCACATCACCGCCGCTGCCCGGAGCCTGTGCAGCCACCAGGGGAGAAGAAGAGGAGCCCCATGCTGCTTGAGGAAGAGGTTGGGACACATGCCCGCTGCCACCGCGTCACCGCCGCTGCCCGAAGCCTGTGCAGCCACCAGGGGAGAAGAAGAGGAGCCCCATGCTGCTGGAGGAAGAGGTCGGGACACATGTCCGCTGCCACCGCCTGCAGGCAGAGGAGCCGATATAGCCACGGCCCAGACGGAAGTCTGCTCAGCTGCCGAAGAAGTGGAGCCCTGGAGGGGAGGATCCCTTGGACGCAGCTCTCACTCTCTTACACCCTGACTTTCACACACACTCTCTCTCTTTCACACGCTCACACTCTCTCTCGCTCACACTCTCTCACACGCTCACACTCTCTCTCGCTCACACTCTCTCACACGCTCACACTCTCTCACACGCTCACACTCTCTCACACGCTCACACGCTCACACTCTCTCTCTCTCACACGCTCACACTCTCTCTCTCACACGCTCACACTCTCTCTCACACGCTCACACTCTCTCTCTCTCACACGCTCACACTCTCTCTCTCTCACACGCTCACACTCTCTCTCGCTCACACGCTCACACTCTCTCTCGCTCACACGCTCACACTCTCTCTCGCTCACACGCTCACACTCTCTCTCGCTCACACGCTCACACTCTCTCTCGCTCACACGCTCACACTCTCTCTCGCTCACACGCTCACACTCTCTCTCGCTCACACTCTCTCTCGCTCACACTCTCTCTCGCTCACACTCTCTCTCGCTCACACTCTCTCTCGCTCACACTCTCTCTCGCTCACACTCTCACACGCTCACACTCTCTCACACGCTCACACTCTCTCACACGCTCACACTCTCTCACACGCTCACACTCTCTCACACGCTCACACTCTCTCACACGCTCACACTCTCACACGCTCACACTCTCACACGCTCACACTCTCACACGCTCACACTCTCACACGCTCACACTCTCTCACACGCTCACACTCTCTCACACGCTCACACTCTCTCTCGCTCACACTCTCTCACACGCTCACACTCTCTCACACGCTCACACTCTCTCACACGCTCACACTCTCTCACACGCTCACACTCTCTCACACGCTCACACTCTCTCACACGCTCACACTCTCTCACACGCTCTCACACGCTCACACTCTCTCACACGCTCACACTCTCTCACACGCTCACACTCTCTCACACGCTCTCACACGCTCACACTCTCTCACACGCTCACACTCTCTCACACGCTCACACTCTCTCACACGCTCACACTCTCTCACACGCTCACACTCTCTCACACGCTCACACTCTCTCACACGCTCACACTCTCTCACACGCTCACACTCTCTCACACGCTCACACTCTCTCACACGCTCACACTCTCTCACACGCTCACACTCTCTCACACGCTCACACTCTCTCACACGCTCACACTCTCTCACACGCTCACACTCTCTCACACGCTCACACTCTCTCTCTCTCACACGCTCACACTCTCTCTCTCTCACACGCTCACACTCTCTCTCTCTCACACGCTCACACTCTCTCTCTCTCACACGCTCACACTCTCTCTCTCTCACACGCTCACACTCTCTCTCTCTCACACGCTCACACTCTCTCTCTCTCACACGCTCACACTCTCTCTCTCTCACGCGCTCACACTCTCTCTCTCTCACGCGCTCACACTCTCTCTCTCTCACGCGCTCACACTCTCTCTCTCTCACGCGCTCACACTCTCTCTCTCTCACGCGCTCACACTCTCTCTCTCTCACGCGCTCACACTCTCTCTCTCTCACGCGCTCACACTCTCTCTCTCTCACGCGCTCACACTCTCTCTCTCTCACGCGCTCACACTCTCTCTCTCTCACGCGCTCACTCTCTCTCTCTCTCACGCGCTCACTCTCTCTCTCTCTCACGCGCTCACTCTCTCTCTCTCACACGCGCTCACTCTCTCTCTCTCACACGCGCTCACTCTCTCTCTCACACGCGCTCACTCTCTCTCTCACACGCGCTCACTCTCTCTCTCACACGCGCTCACTCTCTCTCTCACACGCGCTCACTCTCTCTCTCACACGCGCTCACTCTCTCTCTCACACGCGCTCACTCTCTCTCTCACACGCGCTCACTCTCTCTCTCACACGCGCTCACTCTCTCTCTCACACGCGCTCACTCTCTCTCTCACACGCGCTCACTCTCTCTCTCACACGCGCTCACTCTCTCTCTCACACGCGCTCACTCTCTCTCTCACACGCGCTCACTCTCTCTCTCACACGCTCACTCTCTCTCTCACACGCTCACTCTCTCTCTCACACGCTCACTCTCTCTCTCACACGCTCACTCTCTCTCTCACACGCTCACTCTCTCTCTCACACGCTCACACTCTCTCACACGCTCACACTCTCTCACACGCTCACACTCTCTCTCTCTCACACGCTCACACTCTCTCTCTCTCACACGCTCACTCTCTCTCTCACATGCTCACACTCTCTCACACACACACATCCTGGGGGGGGGGGGGGGGGGACTGGGCACCCACTGGCTACACTTATTCTGGGGGAAACCGGGGACCCACTGGCTACACTTATCCTGGGGGGGACCGGGGACCCACTGGCTACACTTATCGGAAAGTCGGAAGTCTGCTCAGCTGCCGAAGAAGTGGAGCCCTGGAGGGGAGGATCCCTTGGACGCAGCTCTCACTCTCTTACACCCTGACTTTCACACTCACTCTCTCTCTCACACGCTCACACTCTCTCTCTCTCTCTCTCACACGCTCACACTCTCACTCTCTCACACGCTCACACTCTCTCACACGCTCACACTCTCTCACACGCTCACACTCTCTCACACGCTCACACTCTCTCACACGCTCACACTCTCTCACACGCTCACACTCTCTCACACGCTCACACTCTCTCACACGCTCACACTCTCTCACACGCTCACACTCTCTCACACGCTCACACTCTCTCACACGCTCACACGCTCACACTCTCTCTCTCTCACACGCTCACACTCTCACACGCTCACACGCTCACACTCTCTCTCTCTCACACGCTCACACTCTCTCTCTCTCACACGCTCACACTCTCTCTCTCTCACACGCTCACACTCTCTCTCTCTCACACGCTCACACTCTCTCTCTCTCACACGCTCACACTCTCTCTCTCACACGCTCACTCTCTCTCTCACACGCTCACTCTCTCTCTCACACGCTCACTCTCTCTCTCACACGCTCACTCTCTCTCTCACACGCTCACTCTCTCTCTCACACGCTCACTCTCTCTCTCACACGCTCACTCTCTCTCTCACACGCTCACTCTCTCTCTCACACGCTCACTCTCTCTCTCACACGCTCACTCTCTCTCTCACACGCTCACTCTCTCACACGCTCACTCTCTCTCTCACACGCTCACTCTCTCACACGCTCACTCTCTCTCTCACACGCTCACTCTCTCTCTCACACGCTCACTCTCTCTCTCACACGCTCACTCTCTCTCTCACACGCTCACACTCTCACACACACACATCCTGGGGGGGGGGGGGGGACTGGGCACCCACTGGCTACACTTATTCTGGGGGAAACCGGGGACCCACTGGCTACACTTATCCTGGGGGGGACCGGGGACCCACTGGCTACACTTATCGGAAAGGGGGGGGGGGGGGGCTGGGGACCGACTGGCTACACTTATCCGGGGGGGGGGGGGGGGGAGGGAGGGATGACCGGGCACACACTGGCTACACTTATCCTGGGGGGACCGGGGACCCACTGACTACACTTATTGGGGGGGGAGATGACCGGGGACCCACTGGCCACACTTAGACTGGGGGGGGACCTACCTGCCTACACTCATACTGGGGGACCTACCTGCCTATACCTATACTGGGAAAATCCTATTTGGCTACACTTATACTGGGGGAAACTACCTGGCTACACTCATACTGGGGGCTATACTTGTAATGGGGGGACCTACTGGCTATACCTATACTGGGGGAATCTACTGGCTGTACCTATACTGTGGGAAACTACCTGGCTACACTTATACTGGGGGGAATTACCTGGCTACACTCATACCGGGGGAACCTACCTGGCTATACCTATACTGGGGGAACCTACCTATTTGCCTAACACTCACCCCCTCTATCCTATGCCTAAAGGTGGGACCCCTTGGATGCTGCCACTGTTGGAGGGAGAGACCATGGACACCGGAGGCGGAGGGAGAAGAAAAATAAAAGCCTGTGGACGACGCAGTCGGTGTGAGAGGACGAGGACCGGGTGCATAGAGAAGTCCCAGTTGGATAAGGAAACGCAGTAATGCATAAACACTGAGCTCAGTTTTCCTCTGCCTAACCTTCTCCTCTGCCTAGCACTGACCTCCCATCTCCTCTGCCTGACGCTGACCTCCCATCTCCTCTGCCTGACACTGACCTCCCATCTCCTCTGCCTGACACTGACCTCCCATCTCCTCTGCCTGACACTGACCTCCCATCTCCTCTGCCTGACACTGACCTCCCATCTCCTCTGCCTGACACTGACCTCCCATCTCCTCTGCCTGACGCTCACCTCCCCTCTCCTCTGCCTGACGCTCACCTCCCCTCTCCTCTGCCTAACACTAGCTAAGGGCAGGAGGAAGCCCCGGGTAAGAAAAGTCCCCCCCCCCCCGCTGCTTCCCATAATCCTTTTCAAATATTTATACCTGTCAGTAAGGTCTAACACTAATTCTGTCTCTTATAAAAAAGGTGGTGGAGAGCTATGCATGTATTTTAGAGTATGGAGGGGGAAAAAGTTGAATGTCGGCAGCAGTGGACATTAGCACCGGTCACATTGGAGGGGTCACAGAGCAAGACCGGCATCGGAAGGGGACAGTGTGGCGGCAAAGAGGAACTAAGTGCACAGGTGCTGACACTGAGATGCCTGGGCACTGAAGGAAACACGGACACCGGTGGACGCAGCCACCTTAGGATTTGATTAAGTTGGATGAGGATAAAAAGTGACTTCTTGCTTCATGGTAGATTTTGCGGATACAAATTTTTGCGCAAAATCCTCATGTTGTAGTTGAATGTCTCCTTGTTCCCATGAAAATGTAAATGTTTTGTATTTTTTTTTACTTTGTACTTAATGTAAAAACTTTTGTGCTGAAATATTTTTTAATAAATTTCATTTCTTACACAACCTGTAAAAACAGGAAAACTATGTCGTCAATGAACAATAATTAACTTTGTAAAATTGGACACTGACTTTGAAAGCATATACCTTTGGTTTCATGCAACAACTGTTCAATGCTTGTTATACAGCAAATGTAGGTGATGATGTGCAGCCAGAGGTAGGGTTGGGTATTCCTGGCTACCTATGCTGCGGCCATCTAATACTGGCGACCTATGCTGCGGCCTCCTACTGGCAAAAACTTATCCCTGTCTACCTATGCTGCAGCCTCCTACTACTGGCTACACCTATTCCCTGGCTACCTATGCTGCGGCCTCCTACTGGCTATACCAGGGGTGCCCAATAGGTTGATCGCGATCTACCGGTAGATCACGACCACCTATTTGGTAGATCGCGTCATGTAACATTTTGCGGCTGTCAGAATCTACCTACACTATACCTGGCTAACTATACTGAAGGTTCCTGCACCTAACTACACTATACCTGGCTAACTATACTGAAGGTCCCTGCACCTAACTACACTATACCTGGCTAACTATACTGAAGGCCCCTATACCTATCTACCTATACTGAAGACACGTATATCTGCTACCTAAATGTTGGTAGATCTGCAAATTTGAAAGTAGCTCGCGAGCCGAAAAAGTGTGTGCACCCCTGGGCTACACCTATCCTTGTCTACCTATGCTGCGATCACCTATTACTAGCTACACCTATCCTTGTCTACCTATGCTGCGACCACCTATTACTAGCTACACCTATCCCTGTCTACCTATGCTGCGACCACCTATTACTAGCTACACCTATCCTTGTCTACCTATGCTGTGGCCACCTATTACTAGCTACACCTATCCTTGTCTACCTATGCTGTGGCCACCTATTACAGGCTACACCTATCCCTGGCTATACCTAGCGCATGCTGTGCTATGGAGAGGGGAGGGAGAAGCAGCAGTGGGTGCTGTGCTATGGAGAGGGGAGGGAGAAGCAGCAGTGGGTGCTGTGCTATGGAGAGGGGAGGGAGAAGCAGCAGGGCGTGCTGTGCTATGGAGAGGGAGAAGCAGCAGTGGGTGCTGTGCTATGGAGAGGGGAGGGAGAAGCAGGAGCATGTGCTGTGCTATAGAGAGGAGAGGGAGAAGCAGGAGCGTGTGCTGTGCTATGGAGAGGGGAGGGAGAAGCAGGAGCGTGTGCTGTGCTATGGAGAGGGGAGGGAGAAGCAGCAGTGCGTGCTGTGCCATGGAGAGGGGAGGGAGAAGCAGGAGCGCGTGCTGTGCTATGGAGAGGGGAGGGAGAAGCACTGACACACTCTCACTCACTCGCTCTCACTCACACACTCTCTCTCACACTAACTCTCTCTCTCTCACACTAACTCTCTCTCTCTCACACTAACTCTCTCTCTCTCACACTAACTCTCTCTCTCTCACACTAACTCTCTCTCTCTCTCACACTAACTCTCTCTCTCTCACACTAACTCTCTCTCTCTCACACTAACTCTCTCTCTCTCACTCTCACACACCTACACTCTCACACCCTCTTAGGCTGCTTTCACATTAAGATGTTACAGGCGCACGTTAGTGCAGCCTGTAACGTAGCCTAGCTCACAGCAATGAAAACGAAATGGGATGTTCACAGTGCCCACGTTGCGTTACATTGTATCGCAGCACGTTTAAAGAAAGTGCTGCATGCTATACGTTATACGCGGCTAAGCCGCGTTAGACTGTATGCACATGCTCAGTAATGTTGGAGGAGGAGGTCTCCCCTTTGATGGGTTAATCACGAAAACAATGTACAATACCACTGAGCTTGTACCATGTGTGGCGTGAACAAAGATTCAATAAGATTTCTTAAGCCCAATCTACACGATACGATTCTTTATACGATTCAATTACGATTCTATTTACGATCCGATTAAATCCGGCATGTCCAATCAGGATTCGATTCAATTCGATTTGCCATTGCAAAACAATGGCAAATCGAATTGAATTGAATCGAATCCTGATCGGACATGTCGGATTTAATCGGATCGTAAATAGAATTGTAATTGAATCGTATAAAGAATCGTATCGTGTAGATGGGGCTTTAGTTCTGTTCTCAAAACGCCATCAAGATTACCATTCTTTCATTAGCATTGTTTCCAGGAGTAGAGAGTACACACACTTCCTGAAGGGACAGCTGAAATCCGATCTCTGAAGTGTGCTCTGAAATCAACCTGCTTTTGTGATGTAAACACAGCTGTACTGAGTCACACAATGATGACATAAGACATGCAGTTCCTAGTATACACCTCAGTGGGAGTGTCTGAAGACTCTGGGAGGAGGGCAGGTAATGAATATACAATGAGCAAGAGAAGGGAGGGGGGAAAACAAGAGTCAGGGAGGATATGATGTCAGCTTTAGCTGGGGAAAATGGCCACTGCCTGGAATAGAATTTTCTGCTTTTCCTTTATAAAATTCTCAGGAATCATAACGTGGACAGTGCAATACATCTGATATATAAGTTGAACTAGTATTTATCTACTTAAATATGTGTTTTTTATTTTTAGGTTAGCATGGGTGTCGCTTCCTCTTTAAGGTTAGTTTGGCAGGAAGTGAAGTCTTTTGTTTACCAATTGCTTGTGGAAGAAGATTCTAGCACCCAGGCTATTGTTTACCTGTGTGGTTGGAAATGGCTGCTCAAACAAACAAAAGCTTTGAGTCCTGTATAGCTCATTTCTTACAATCCCCCACTTGAAGTTCTTGACTCATTTCTTAAAACTGCAGTTCCCAATATGCATCACATGTTGCAGTCATGTCACTGCAGTTCCCAATATGCTTCACACGTTGCATTCATGTCACTGCTGTTCCCAATATGCTTCACACGTTGCATTCATGTCACTGCTGTTCCCAATATGCTTCACACGTTGCATTCATGTCACTGCTGTTCCCAATATGCGTCACATGTTGCATTCATGTCACTGCTGTTCCTAATATGCGTCACATGTTGCATTCATGTCACTGCAGTTACCAATATGCATCAGATGTTGCATTCATGTCACTGCAGTTACCAACATGCATCACGTTGCATTCATGTCACTGCAGTTCCCAATATGCATCACATGTTGCATTCATATCACTGCAGTTCCCAATATGCATCAGATTCTGCATTCATGTCACTGCAGTTCCCAATATGCATCACATGTTGCATTCATGTCACTGCAGTTACCAACATGCATCACGTTGCATTCATGTCACTGCAGTTCCCAATATGCATCACATGTTGCATTCATATCACTGCAGTTCCCAATATGCATCAGATTCTGCATTCATGTCACTGCAGTTACCAATATGCATCACATGTTGCATTCACGTAACTGCTATTTCCAATATGCTTTAGATGTTGCGTTCATGTCACTTCAGTTCCCAATACGTGTCAGATATTGCATTCATGTCACTGCTGTTCCCAGTATGCGTCAGATGTTGCATTCAGGGTATTCCGTCAGGATTCCATAACATGTATGCCATGATAACAGGCTACATAACTGTTATTACAACTCTGGCACCACACAAGACTTTAGTTCTGAGAAAGATTAGATTATGGAAAGCCAACAGTACTGCCAAGTGGTAGTGAGTCACTAGAACACATTTGGCATGGCTTTTCCTGTCAGGCTGTAATGACTTTATGGGGATACCCAGCCAGGAAGTTCCGCAAAAGAGAGCCAGTACAGCAGAGGCATATTACTGACAACCCGTCCTGAGGCAGGTAAAAATGTATACCTGTAGTTTTATGTACTGATGTATTGTGGAAAAGGAAGACAGCGGCATTGGAGCACCTGAACACACTTTAGATGCTGTACAGAATGATCAGAAATGATTGTTTCAGCAAAAGAAAATTTAAAAGGTGTGTATGCACTATGATCAAGAGTTGCATTGGATTTTTATGACTTGGCAGCAAATAGCTTTGTACTGCATTGAACAGCACAAAGCAACAATGGCAGTAGTGCAATGAATTCTTGATCAGAGGAATCTAATCAGGATGTAACAAGGTGAATTGATCACTTCACAACCAATAGCTTTTTCAGCCAAGTTGAATTTCAATAATCAGGCTATATTTGACCTGTATAGAAACATCTGAAAAGATAATAGAATTGTACAAGTGTCTTCTTGCCTCCTCTGGTCAACACAATGTACTCTGCAGTCAGGCCACAAAAGGTGCAAGTTATGAGAGAGGTACTTACACCTTTTTGGTCTGACTAGGACACCTTACATTGATCTGAGGAAGCACACGGAGAATCGTGAAACACGTTGTGTGCTTTCATTGTATTTAATACCTTTGGATTACCAACATTCTGGTTAATTCATCTTTAGGCTGCTTTCACAGTGGGACGTTACAGACGCACGTTAGAGCAGCCTGTATCGCAGCCCAACTCACAGTAATGAAAAATCAATGGGCTGTTCACAGTGCCCACGTTGCGTTACAGTGTAACGCTGGACGTTCAAAGAAAGTGCAGCATGCTGTGCGTTATATGTGGTTTTAGCTGCGTTAGACTGTTTGCACATGCTCAGTAAGGGGAGAGTCCGCTATTGTTCCTAGCCACATGGCTAATTAATATTCACTGCACTGTAGTGTTGTCCAGATCACGAACAATTCGGATCTTTGATCCGGATCTTTTTTGTGAGTCGAATCATCCGGATTATCACAATGAAGGATTTAGTTCACAGTGGATGTCTGGAAGAAACAGGAACTGCAGCTTATGTGCACAAGCACAATCTTCCTGCTGCATCTCTCCCTTCCCCATTAGCACCTTCAATGTGCCCTCATTCTCCTGCACCTCTCACTCTGCTGCACCCCTGCTTCCCTAGTAAAATGATTCAAAGATTCGGTTCAAAGATCCGGATCTTTGCAATGATCTGATTCAAATCATCCGAATCATTGAAAAGATCCGGACTTCCCAGGATAGCACAGAGAGCCTCATAACGCGACTCAGACGTCCAACTTCAACACCACCATGCGTTGCGTTAGGGGCACGTTATGCGACCTTAACGTCCCCTAAAATACAACGTCTTGGTGTGAAAGATGCCTTAAGTCACTGCGGTTTCCCTTGATGCATCACTCCCAAATATGTAAATGATCTCTTTATGCCCCAGAAAGCCAGGCACACATCCAGAACTGTTAAGGTATAGTGAACCTATAGCTTATAAATACACATAGCCACATCAATCCAGCATTTCTCATCCACATAGAAGGCAAGGCATGGATTGATAATGCTCTATGGGGTAAGGTTCAGTTCAGTACTACAGAATACCCAGATAGCTCATAGTGGCCTAAGAAGTAATGCCGAACATAAATTTGTTAAAATATGCAAAAAATATAATATATTCTGTAAGACTACTTTTTAACCCTCGAAAATCTTCTGAAAAGTCAGGGGTCGTCTTATACGTTAGGTGTCATTTATGCCGAGTGATACACCCTATCCTGTTACCGCCTCTCAGATCTCGCCGCTGAGGACTGTAGTGAAGCGACGTAGCCATGCATGTGCGAGATCTGAGAGGCAGAGAAGTAGGTAAATAGGATACAAGGGTGGGCCAGAAGGGTGAAAGAGGC
Source organism: Hyperolius riggenbachi (assembly GCF_040937935.1). Lineage (NCBI taxonomy): Eukaryota > Metazoa > Chordata > Amphibia > Anura > Hyperoliidae > Hyperolius > Hyperolius riggenbachi. Next base: position 347,173,759 of record NC_090648.1, on the reverse strand, counting down.
ATGTTTTATGGGCACAACGCGACCTATTCTTCGATACCGCTGATAAACAGGGAGACGGAGAGCTGCCTAATCCAACCAGTCAATCGCCTATATACTGGGTACCACATACAGTACAGCAACAGTATTTATTCATACATAGCACCAGTATATGATTTTTTTTTTATTTTGATTTGTTATGCGTTGGAAGAGGGGTAGTCTTATACGGCGAGTATATCCCAAACTCTATATTTTAACTGGAAAAGTTTGGGGGTCGTCCTATACGTAGTAGTCTTATAGACAGGGCCGGAGCTACCATAGGAAAAAAAAATGGGCAATTGCCCCAGGGCCCCAGAGCCTGTAGGGGCCCCCAAGGTGTTCCCTCCCCCATCTTAACTGTTGCTCCCCATGGATTCTGCAGAGTCTGTTAAGTTGGGAGGTGATTAGGGGAGGGTCAGCAGCCAGCTCAGGGGCCCAGGAGGGAAATATGGCTGCAACAAAGGGCCTCTAATGACGCTTTTTGGTCGGGGGTTTCTGTTGGGGGGCCCTAGGGCCCCATTGTTACTTGAACCGGCCCTGCTTATAGAACAGAATATACGGTAAATAAACCCAAAATATGGTAGTAATACCCCCAATAAATGCTTACCCCACATAAATATATATGAGTCTCCTTGGTTCTTGCTCTGAAGAGCACTGCCTTTGCAGCTGAACAGGAATTGAGATGACCGGCTGCATTGTGGGATTTGTAGTTCTACGCAGGCCCAGAGATGAATAATAAAGAGGAAGACAACACAGGAAGGGCAGAAGTGTGGTCTCCGTATGGGGGGGGGGGGGGGGGAGGTGCCAAAGCAAAGAAAATGATTAGACTGCCTTTGTGAAGGTAATAAGAGAGATAAGGCTGAGTTTTCACAAGGAGGTGCTAAAGAAAACAACATTAAGGCTGCTTACACACCAAGACGTTACAGGCGCACGTTAGTGCGCCTGTAACGCTCCCCCAACGCACAGCAATGTAACACAAGTGGGCTGTTCACACAGCCCACGTTGCGTTACATGTAACGCTGCACATTCTGTGCAAAGTGCAGCATGCTACGGCGTTGGAGCGGCTATAGCCGCGTTAGACTGTTTGCACATGCGCAGTGGGGGGCGGAGGAGGCGGGGAGAGCCAGCTACAGTAGCCGCGCACATGGCTACTTAATATTCACTGCACTGGCAGGCGCTGATTGGCCGGCGGGACCACGTGATGCGGAGTGTTTTGCTCCGCATCACGTGGTCCCGCTGGCCAATCAGCGCCACTCTGGGAGACATTATAGGACTCGAGCCGCCTAACGCGGCTCACTCTACCGTCGGCTCTTGCAGCACCATACGTTGTGTTAGGTGCACGTTATGCGACCTTAACGTGCCACCTAATGCAACGTCTTGGTGTGCAAGAAGCCTTAAGTTTTGGGGGATTTATTTTTTTTTGCCTAAAACTCCTTTTAAATAGACACTGAAGCGGAAAAAAAAAATATGATATCATGAATTGGTTGTGTACTATGAATAATTACTAGAAGATTAGCAGCAAAGAAAATATTCTCATATTTTTATTTTCAAGTATATAGTGTTTTCTAACATTGCATCATTCTATAATATGTGCAGATTACACAACACTCAGCATTCAAAATGATTCTTTCAGAGCAGTCTGTGAACTAATGACCTCTCCTCTGTCAGAGAAAAAGGAATTTGTTTACTTACAGTTGAGATAATAAAAGTCAGATAACAGCCCTCTCCAAGACTTTGAAAGTTGTAGAGCTTAATGGCTTGTTTGCATAGAGATAACAACTGGAGTTTCTTAACTCTTCCTGTACTGGAAACAATTAGACTGATGTATCTGATCTTAAAGAGAACCTGTACTGAGTAAAAATATTTAAAATAAACACATGAGGTAACTTCAAATGAACATTACATAGTTACCTCACCATTAGTTCCTCTCAGAAGCTCACCATTTTCTTCTAACAATAATCCCTTCCAGTTCTGACAATATTTTGTCAGATCTGAAATATGTTAGTTGCTGTCAGTAAAATATCAGTTGCTGTCAGTTATAGCTGAGAGGAAAACTGATGTACCAAGTAATGTCCATATTTCCCTATGGCTCAAGTGGGCGATGTTACAGTTTAACTGTGTGCTGACCAGAAAGCGGTTATGGGTAATGGCCATTTTCAAAATGGAGGACAGAAAATTTCCTTGATCACAGTGAACAAATAGGATGCGAGACAGGAGAAAGACACTGAGGAGTAGACTACATGGAAGGTAAGTATGACTTGTGTTTGCTTATTTTGACTTTTATTTTCAGTACAGGTTTTCTTTAATGTTTTATTTCTTAGCTGTACTACACATACAAATCATAATATCATAATTTTTTTTTCGCTTCAGTGTCTCTTTAAGCCTAAAGGTGCGTACACACGCCGGACTGGAGGCAACGACGGGTCCGTCGTTGCCTCCAGTCCGGCGTGTGTACGGACCTTAATACTCACCTTGAATAACTGTCACCCAAAACAATCTTTCATGATCACTGAGTGACATTACTCTTTATCAATACGCAGATAACTCGCTCTGCTACATGAAGCACCCCATTCTATCCTGCAGAGAGGAGGATGGAATGAAACAACAAGCAAGAAATTCTCTGCTGGAATCAAGGCTGTGGAGTCGAAGTCGGAGCCATTTTGGGTACCTGAAGTCAGAGGATTCAATAAACTGAGGAGTTGGATGATTTTTGTTCCAACTCCACAGCCCTGGCTGGAATTACAATAGCAAAGGTTTTCCAGTGTATCTGACTGCAACTTACCACCGATGCCAAGGGACACCTGTACTGACTAGACAGTCATCCAAAGTGATCAGGAGTGACAGTATCATGCAATTAAAATGTATTGTATTAAAAGTCTTTTTAGGATGCTAGCTAACAGATGGATGCAGATATGGGAGGATAGTCAGACAGAATGCCCTCAGGCACAGCAGCTGACCTCTGAACATACATGCTTACTGCTAAGGAGGAGGAAGGGTGAAGCAAGGTGTGCTTCCTGGCATCACAGTAGGAAATCATCCTCAGCTGACAAAACGCATCTACCCAGTAAGATCAGGCACTCAGGATCACACATTTAAATGTAGCTCAATCTGGCCAGGCAATTCAGACTGGGCAACGATAGCCTGATCTTTATAGAACACTTTATCACATACTTCCCGTTTATTAATTTCTCTTTCTTGTACCATCACATTATGTAGTGGTTTAAAAGGAGAGAAAACCATTTGCATTAGTCTCTGGACATAAGGAGGTTTACAATCTACTGGGCCCTAGACACTCGTAAAAAGGTTACATACACACTCTAGCATCAGTTTATCAGAAACCAATTAACCTGCCAGTACGTCTTTGGCCTGGGGCCCACAGATCGCCAACTGCTGCAGCAAACGCCCAGGCAGGGAACACACTACTATTTTCGTGTGCATTTTCTGCACAGAAAAACTGAGAACTCATGTTGATAAATGGGCTGGTTTACACCTAATGTGGTTTTCGCATGCAGAAACAAAACTGACATTCTGCATCATCAGTCTGCACATTTTGTCAGTTTTCTGTATCAATTACATTAGCTGCTGTGAAAAAACACGCACGTTTTTCTGCATAGAAACACACTTGGTATGCAGAAAACATACGCAGAAAAACTGAAAGTGTGAATTCAATCAAGAATCAACCTGCGTTGTATGGGCAGGCAACAGATATCTCTCCAATCGGAGAGAGATCTGTCTCTTGGTCGATCTGACCATACATCGTCTGATGTATGGGCATTTAAGAAGAAGGAAGCCTCTTATCCTCCAGAGGCTCCCCACGTCCTCCTCCAGACCACCACCGGGGGCCTCTATAAGTTTGCATCCGCAGTCCTCTTCATGCACCAGCCCAGCCTGCGCATTACCACAGAGCTGCTCGTCAACAAGTACACACTCCCGTACAGTCAAACTTGTGCATGAAGAGGAGAGAGGGCACCTAAGAGATCAGACAAGCTCGTTAGATCCGTTCTGCGGGTCTACACGCAGCAGCAGGGGCCATGAGGGCCTAAAGTCAAACCAAGGAGTCCTTGTGCTTTGAGGGAGGTTGTAAACCACAGCAACCAGAATCTTCACCTCTGATCGACTGCAGGGGGACCCAGAGCTCTAAGGAGACCTAAACTTCTAACTTTTGTCTTTCTGATCTAGGAGGATGGCCTCCAGATTACCGTAGGTCTTTTTCTGGCCAAACTTGTTATGGGTGTGAAATCATGATGGCCATACATTAAATAGTATACAAAGGAAGCTCTCCTGCAATAATGCACACATTATGTGTTACCACCTAACCACACTGCTACCAGTAATATGTTGGCGCTTTATAAATACAATAAATAAAAAATAATAATAATAATACCACGCAGATGTGAATGCTCACATTAGCAGTGTGATTATATTGCCCGACGCAACACACAGCACCATGTCCCCGTCAATGTAACCTAACCATAGTTTGATCATTAGGATTCAAGATTTCACTTTCAAAACGTATCAAATACTGCACACAAACAATTTATATAAAATGTCAGATAAGCTAATTATTTTCAACAACACAACGGAGGGAATTGCTGGAAAAGCTGGCCTCAGCTGGTCTTCTTAAAAGGCGGATCAAACTTGTAATTGCACCACAGTACCACTCTAGGTGCAAGAGTATTAGTGCAGCATTTCCCCCTCCCAGCACTTTGTTATAAATAGCTAAATTCATACATTACCTGTGTCACGGAGGTGTCTGTATCCTAGGAGCAGGTGCCAAGCGACAGGAAGCTCTCTACTGCTTAATGCTCACTCCTCCAAACGTGTAGTAATGCTAAGCATAGACTTTTTTTTTTTTTTTTTAAACAATCGATCTGCTGATGGCTCGATTGATAATATCCGACAGGTCCGATGACCTGCCGGATAGATTCCCCGCTCGATACAATAGCGGGGAATCGAGCGGCTGATAAGGGATGCCCGCGGGGATCGATCGGCGTGCAGAGACGCGCTGGCTCGATACCGGCGCATAAACGTGCCGTGTATGCCCGGCATGTCACATTACCATGGCAACGACTGACATGTCATTTGAAAATAGGCAACGGCATTCCACTAGCCTGATATCGCTGATGTCACAGTGACTAACCAGTGGAAAAGAGCACAGTTTGTGCCCATTCTCAGCGAGCCCAGAACACCCCCCCCCCCCCCCCTCTAAAGTTTGTCTATTTGCCAAGCATCCGGGCCAAGCACAACACACGGACACAGGACAGGGAGATCATTACATAGGTCGAAGCAGTGAGAGGGGAAAATGTTGCACTAGTACCTAGTAGTAGATATAATAGTTTTCTGTTTAACAGCTTCATCCCCCTAGCTATGCACAGGTAGAGCATGGACCGATATGCCTAGCCGACTGATATGCGCTTTGAGTCCTATGGGAGAAAAGCGCTTTACAAATGTTATTGTATTGTATTGTATTATTGTATATTCAGTTAGAATTCAAGTGGATAGTAATCAACTCCTACCATACACAGCATGGTCTATTTTGTAAGGCTTCTTCAGAAACCTAGGAAGCGCCAAGCCAACTGCAAGCACTGTACTGCTTGATGCGGCCAAAGCTATGGGCCATCAATTCCCCTCCACTCCTGTCCAGCCACCATTGCACAGATTTTCCAACATATCTAATCAGATTTTCGATTGACTAACAGAACTGACTGACTGATCAAAAGTCAATCGAACAATCGGATCTGTATGAGCAATTAGATTACTTGCAGATTTGATTCAAGAGCTTGACTCTGCCAGAAATCGATCAAAGATTGATGTGTGTATGGCCAACTGCAGGAACTTCCTAACTTGTTTACACCTGCCAATACAAACATCCAACCCGCCGCAATATCGGGGACTCCCTGTACTGTGCCTATGCAGAGGAGGAAAAAAGGGGCATAGAGGAGGACACAAGCAGGACAGAGGTGGACACAAGCAGTACAAGGTGGGCATGAGGTACAAGATGGATTCACCAGGTGCGTCTTATGGTCAGGAGCATCTTATAGTCTGAAAAATACCGTATTTTTTGACTAATAAAATTAGGTTGATAAGTTCAGCAATGACAGGATCCAATTGTACACATCACAAACAAAATTCAAAGGCACTTGGGCAGAGTAGATGAAATGCTGGGGATGTCAGCTGACAAAAGATGCACCAGACTGGCACACATCAATCCTTCCTTACAAGCAGGCTGCTCCTGTGTGGACGGATCACAGATTGGTCATTTCAGCCACCCAGCTTGTGTCTGGCAATAGGGAAAAAAAAAAAAAAAAAAAAGGGAGGAGGAGGGAAGCTTGGGATCACTCTGCAAGCTGAGCTAATGTGAACAGAGGAGGGGATGGAAGGGGGAGTAAGGGGAAAAGGCAGGAGGGAGACAAACAGTGTGTATGTATATGTGTGTATGTGTATAAATGCAGGGCACTTGTTTTCATGGACCCTTTGAGTAATTTACAGATCACATGGACAGAGGAAGCCTGTAAACATACAGACAAGCAACACTACAATGGTTCCTCCTGCAACCAAAATAAAAACAAACATTTCAACCTGGAAATAACAGCAGGAAAGGAATGCAGGGACGCAATGTAGCCAATCCTGACACATGGGCACACAGATCCAGTCCACTGTGCTGCAAGTATCGATTTACGGCTGGGAAATGAAAACACCGCCACCCACGCCAATATCCATCCTGCATCCAGGCTCAGCACCATCCAGCCTGCTGCACTGCCATACATGCCCATCCGGGGTCTGCAGCACAGTCTCCCTGCAGGACTGGGGGCTGTCTCATGCCTACCAGGGTCACACTGACAACAGCATCACTGAATGGGATAATGGATCTTCTCTCGCATCATTACTCCAGCACTGACAAACAATGGAAAGTGCAAAGGAGAAAGGCCAGCTCACCCACTCAGACTACATTACCCCCAGGCAGCAAACAAAAGCCTCAGTCTTCCCACACCTCCCCCTCTCCCCTCCCTCCTGCTGGAGCAGCAAAGTCACGCAAACTCACCCAAAACACTATGTTGAATCCGAACAAGAAATACTTGACACAGCAGCTGACTTCAGGTCCTTTGAAATGCTGGTGTTTGCCAGACATGGCTCGGATCCACTGACCGGCGGGGGAGCAGCAATCCAATCACACACAGATCACGGGCTGGCTGCCGGGAATACAGGGGAGGGACACCCGCCTGAGAATAACGCTGGCATCGGGGAGCTCGGCCAGCCTATTGTTATAGCGCTTCCTGGGATCCCGAGCATGGGATGGCCATTTCTGCTAGCAGCAGCCTTATCCAGCTGGATGCAGTGCACAGCACAGCTCCTCCTAGCCAGGGGCGGTGCTGCGTCCTGACGAGGGCTCTCTAGCGGCATCTTGTGGTGATAATAGAGTATGACAGCTATTCAGATCATTACTCCATATTTCTAAACGGATATGGTCTTTAGCCTGGTACACATTATTCAGAATCAGAATCAATTAATTAGTCGCAAATGCTACCACTTCAAGAAGTATGAGTGCTTACTACACGTTCTGTTCATATTATTCAAAATCTGTTGGCACTTATAGGGAATTTTAAGTTTAATAAAAAAAAAATGAACTTAGTCTTACCTGGGGCTTCTTCCAGACCTGAACTACTGTGCCCACAACGTCCTCCTGATCCTCCCCTGGTAGCGTCAGCGACCCTCCCAAAGCTAGGCTGTAACCCCAGCACCTATGCAGTATGTTTAATTCGCTACTGCGCATGCGCAGTACTCGCCGACTGGCAGTGTCAGCCCAGCTTTGCAGGTGTCGCCACTGCTGCCAAGAGGGGATCAGAATTGTTTATTTCGCCAAGCAAGACAGTGTCCTGCCCGGAACTGTGTTTGGATAGTCAGAGCAAAGAAAACGCCTAACACACCGCAGTCAAACAAACAGTAAAATCATGCAAACATTCCAAAATAGTCTAATCCGTTAGTCCCTGGGTCTGTTTGCCTGTTGACCCAGTCCCATTGGAGGGTGGAAGCATGTGGAGAGAGTTCAGAACATCATGGACACCGCTGATTGGAGGGAAGGGACGCGGGCAGGGAGCACCGATATAGAGGAGGCAGGGGGTGCGGTGGTGACAGACACACGCTGTGTGACGTTAGCACGGCGGTTTTTGTTACAGGGTGCAGAAGACCGCGGGGGGGGGTCCTGGGGGCACACAATAGGGCAACAGAGGCTGGTGATAGTGTGCACAACCAGCGTTTGGGCCCTACTAACTTTATTGAATCCCACCTCGGGTTCTCTTTAACAGCATTTATGCATTACTTTTTAGTCTTTTGTGAAACAGTAAAAAAAAAGTAATTACATGGTCTAGTTCTTGGAAAAGTCACGGTGACCTGGTCACATATATCGGTCAGAAATGCTGTGGGATGCAGGGCTGACATGCTCAACCGGGTGAGCGATGGTAAAGGTGAATGATGCTGAAATTGATCGGGGATTGGCCTGCGGTGCAGCTATCTCTCTCGTAAAAGATTCGATCAGAAAGATTTTCATCTTGGACGAATCTGCCTGCCATCGCTAGATGTATGGCCACCTTTAAGGTGCATACACACTTCTTGACTTGATGTTGCCCATAAGGGATTAGGAACCGATCCCCTAGGGGATATCGCTGGTGGACCTGTATAGACACGTCAGCTATGTAGCTGATGACGCGTTTTCTTGCTATGCAGGCGGGTGGAGGATCGAAGGAGCAGCGCGTGTGATGTAATCTGGTGGATGGGGGATTGGCGCAGCCAATGCGATTGGCCATCGCGGGGGTGACTTGATACGCCAGGCGGATCGCTCGCAGGTTAGGGGTCTTAGTCAGGCGCCTATACAGGCCTTCAAGGTAAATGTGAAGCAAAATAGACAAGGAAGAGGGCAGGAAAGGCTCCAAGAGACCCAGAGTAAGTCAGTGTTCCTGTTAGGGCCCATTTCCAATATCACAAATCCGCACGAGTTGTCTGCATGCAGATTCGCATAGCCAATACAAGTGGATGGTCCTGTTTCCACTTGTCAGTAATCCTGAGCGTTTTTCTGTGCGGGAAAAATCTGCACGGAAGAGCCCTCAGAATTCGCACCCCACACACCCCTATGCGAATCGCCGTTAATGTATTTAATAGGGAACTCGCATGCGGTTTTGGCATGCGTTTTTACCGTGATTTCGCATAGAAACTAATGTTAAATCACACAGGTAGTGACATGGTTAAAATCGCATAAATACTAACCTATGCGAAATCGTGGTAAAACGCATGCGGAATCACACCTGCATGCGATTTCGTCAGCGGCGATTCCGCACCGCACAAGTGGAAACGGGCCCTCAAGGCAGCCATACATCTAGCGATGATGTCAGATTCGACCAAGAAACAACCTGATTAGAGAGATCTGTCGGCTGCCCATGCACTGCAGGCCAATTCCAAATCAATTTCATGCTGAAATCGATCTGGAATTGGCATTGTGACGATGCAATGTTCAATGTGCCCCCCTCAGTGTCCAGTGCACTATACATTACCTGTTCGTGTATGCCGCTAGCGTCGGGCTTTATCCTCACACCCTCCCATGGTTGCAGGAGTAATGTGGGCACATGTGTGACATCACACTTGCCCACCGGCAACCACAGGGGCTGCCTGTATAGATAGAGCCCGGAGCCAGCAGTGAACACAGACAGGTTATGTATAGTGTACGGGGGGGGGGGGGCTAGGGAGAGGAGCGGCACATTGAACATTAGTGGAGACAGCATAGGGGGTTTTGTCACTCCTCCCGATACTGCTCGCCATTACTGCTGCGCACCCCGACCGACCACTACAGCCTGACATCTTACAACATGTCCGATTGGCATGCCCGGCTTGAAATTGGTCGCATCATCGATCGGGTATGCACTCAACAGCACAGATTTTCATCCAATTCTATAGTAATTATAGAATTGTATAGTCGATCAGTATACACACACACATACATATACATATACACACAAAACAGATATCACTATGCTGCTTGCCCTGTTTATACAAGTTATATTTATGACTTGTCAACATATTGTTTACGGTTTCTCCCTTTTGAAAAACTCCAATAAAAAAATTATTGAAAACAAAGACAAAAATACCAACACCTATTGCTGCATAGATAGGGGGTCTTTTCCCTCCCCTGTATTTTTTGTCTGTTTTGATTTGTGTGCAATACTGTCTCCTGTTCTTTTCAATATGGAGGGGTTCCACCCTGATCAACTTAAAATCACACTGGAACACCTGAGTAAATAATCTGTCAGCTGGCAAGAAAGACACAGGCATTATCTGATGAGTACAAATTATGTTGTTTATATGACGAGTTACATAAAAATAATGTAAAGCTCTGGTGGAAAGTCTACAGCTTAGAGCAATATAAGAGAACATTTATAACCTATAGCAGTGGCTTGCCTAGGCCATTTAACACCCAGTGCTGGGTATGAAATGCCCCCCCCCCCCCCCCCCAAAAAAAGGGAAAGGAGTGAGTGCAGCATACTAAGCATGCCATGGCAGGTAATGCCAGGTATAGTTGCCCCAGTATATGTAATAAGATGCCACCAGTATAAGTAGCAAATATAATTGCCCCCAGTATAGGTAGTATAGTTGCCCGTAATATAGTTGCCCCAGTATAGCCAGTATTGTTGCCTCCATTATAGGTAGCATAGTTGCCCCAGTATAGTTGACCCCAGTATAGATAGTATAGTTGCCTACAGCGTAGGTAGTCTAGTTCCCCCAGTATAGCTAGTATAACTGCCCTCAGTATAGGTAGCATAGTTGCCCCCAGTATGGGAAGCAGCACAAGGAGGAGGAGCAGTGGGAATAGTGGCGGGGAGGGGGGGGGGGGTCAGTTCCACCCCGATCACTTGGGTCCCCTCCTTCTGCACTATCCCCTCCAGATATGCAGTAGGCACAGCAAGCAGGCGGAAAACGACTCACCTAACTTCAGCATTCCAGTTGCTTGAGGCGCGCTGCGTCACGATCACGTGCCACAGGTATCCGCCTTCAATGTCGCTCACTGTGCTTACACTAATCAGGAAGCACAGTGAGCAACATTAAAGGTGAAAACTTGTGGCATGTGATGGTGATGCAGCAATCCAGCACCTGGAACACAGAAATGAGGAGAGTTTTCTCCACCTCTGTGAGAGGCCTTTGTGGCACCCCCTCCCTGTCAGTCACCCAGTGCACCACGCCCCCTGGCACCCAGTGGACAGAACGCCCCTACCAGTGAGTCCCATATGATGGGGTGGTAGGGAAGGGGAGATTCGGCATGATCACCCTCACTGAGCAGAGAGGTTTACAGTGTGCATCACCCCAGAAACGGTGTTGTGGTATAGAGCCACCTGGTTAATGCACTACTGTAATATGTCCAGTTTCAGATTTAATTGGTAGCACCTGGAGTGAAAACATTGGGTGTACAAGACAGGAAGAATTCCACTTTTTGATGTACAGCCAATGTGCATTGGAACATACGATTGACTGTGCAGGCCAACATTTCTTGGCAATTACTGACATGTGACAAAGTGTTGTGAACTTCATTGAGGCAGGGAACACACTTGACTCAGTTTTCCGCGTGCGTTTTTCTGCATACTTTTTCTGCACACTAAGTGTGTTTCCATGCAGGAAAACGTGTGCGTTTTTTTACAGCAGCTGATGTAATTGATAGAGAAAACTGCCAAAATGTGCAGTCATGATGCAGAATGTCAGGTTATTTTCTGAGCGCAAACACAGTAAGTGTGTACTAGCACATTGATTAACAGGAGTTCTCAGTTTTTCTGTGCAGAAAACGCGCACGAAAACATTCAAGTGTGTTCCCTGCCTTAAAAAGTTAATTATCTCAGGGTTATAGTACAGCAGTGCATATTCTGACTTTCTTTTTAAATGGTTATAACAGTTAGTAGTCTTCCATCAGGTTCTCTTGAAAGTGTGAAATGTCATCAGTGGTTGATGCCATGGTCCTATTGGCTGTTTGTGTACCATGATGCTCAGTGGTGTAATTTAAGTCCTAGGTTCTCAACGTGTGGTACGCGTACCCCAGGGGGTACTTCTGATGGTTCCAGGGGGTACTCGGGCTTGATATACATAACCAAGAATAACAAATTTAAAGTTTTAAAAAATATATCTCATTTAAACAACACCAAATTTGTATTTTAGCTAATTATAAGCAATAGTAAATGCTTGGAAATTGTTTAGAACCAATTACCATGTACTATGATTAAATATATATTTGTTAAGGGGTACTTGTGATAATGTTTACTCTGCTAGGGGGTACTTGGTGAGAGCAGGGTTTTAAAAGGGGTACATACCAATAAAATGTTGAGAAACACTGATTTAAGTGATCCCAAGCCAAAACTCAGGATTAGAATAAGATAGTAACCAGAAGAGAGGGAAGCCTTAGAGATCCTATTGAGTCTTCCCGCAGTCGTCTAATGTCCCCGTCACTGAGCGCAGCCCCTCTCCACATCAGTACCGCATAGCTCCTCTTCTTGCACTGACCACCAAGCAGTAGCCACACAAGCATGGCTGCGCATGCGCAGTAGCACAGAGCCCATGACTCCAGCTTACTGCGCATGTTAGGGCTCATGCGGCTAGGCTGGAAGAAGAGGAGCTGCGCGGCACTGATATGATTAGCAAAAATGCCTTGTCACAAATCTTCCAGGGGGCCATGCTTAGCAACAGGGGACATCAGCGAATAGGATCCTGAGGCTTCCCTCTCTTTTGGCAAGTATCTCAATTTTTACCCGAGCTTCGGCTCAGGTACACTTTAAGGAGCTTGGGGTCCCAGTGCAAGTTTAACATGGGGCCCAAGCACTCAATTGATATGGAGCCCCAAAATCTATCAAGGACAGCTGCAGTATCAGAGGTGTATTTAGAGTAAGGAAACAAAAATTGTTAAAGAGATTAACAAAATTTTTAGCCTTAATTCTTCTATCCTATAAGTTCCTTTGCCTGTTCAAATGTGCTCTGGCTTACTGCAGCTTTTCCTAATTGCACAGTGGCTGTGTTATCTGTTATATGATCTAATCTTCTGTCGGCTCTGTTGGCTAAGGCTGGAATGTGTGGAATGTGCAGGGCTGCTTGTGATTGGATAGAAGCGATACACACCCTCTGCAGGCCCCCTGCAGGCTCTGTATGACACACACTCTGCTTATGTGAGCCTATCACAAGCTGGTTAGTTTGTAAACACTGCCTAAAACTGTTAATTAAAAGCCAGGATTGCAGCAGGGAGAGGCAGAAACAGCACAGAGGGGCCCAGGAGAACATAATAAATAGAATGGTATGCTTTTTGCTGTAAAAATTTTAGAGTACAGATTCTCTTTAAGGATTACCGGGGGGTAACTAGAAATCACTGGGACCCCCTGCAACCTCCCCCCCCCCCCCTCGCTTTCTGCACAGGTAAATTGAGAACCAATGCTATTCAATTGGTTAGTGCACACTTATATGTTTTCCCCATGCAGATAAAAACTGACAGCAGTGGGCCTTGTTAACATTGTTAATTATCCAATTCCTGGCGATTACCTGCACACTTTTTTTTAACTCCTTTTCTAAGCGGTTTTGCTGAGCGAATGCAGTTTTTCACTTCCTGACAGCCTTCAGGAAGTGAACTCTGATCCGGAAAAGAATACATACAATGTATTTATTCTTAAACGCAATTGCTGCACAAAGCGATTTTGCGAGTTTTGCGTTCGTGTTCTTCCTATACCTTCCATTGAGGCAATATCGCCTCAGAAATGGCCCATGCACCGCTTTTCTGAGCAGATCGGAAATTAACCGCTCAGATGTGAATTCTGTCATAGAGAATCATTGCACAAGCACTTTCAGTGCGATTTTGAAAATCGCAAGCGCCATTGAACACAAGCGCTTAGAAAATGGTGCAGGAGCCACGTTAGAAAGCAGATCGCTTATGTGAGAACACTCACAAGTGATCATTGCACTAGCGCTTTTAAGGTTATTTTTAAAATCTCCAGCGCAAAAAAAAAAAGCCAATGTGAACAAGCCCTAAGTGCTTTTGATAAAAACCCTGAGAATTCCTCATGAGGAGATGGACTAGTCCAAAACAAGTTCTGGCAGATTCCTACTACCTACTGTAAGGGACAACATAGGAAAAAAAAAGTGTAATAAATAGCCCTTTTTCTCTCTGGGAGAATTGTACTTAGTTGTAAGTGTTTACATATATTTTACAATTTCACCATAGTGGTCCTTCAAGTTCAGGTCAGGCTGGTTACAACCAACATGGGTGCATGACTAATTTACAAAGCTTTCAGCAATTCCACTGGTGTACATTTAGTTTCTACACTAATTAGTTTGACCGAGTGATGAGCCAGTGGCATAGCAATAGGGGGTGCAGAAGTTGCAACCGCATCGGGGCCCTTGGGCCAGAGGGGCCCACCCTCAACCACAGTAGTCGCTCTTTATTGGTCCTGTGCTGATAATCAGTGACGGGCTCACAAGTAATCATGAGTTCCTAAGGACTCAAAATTCGTCCTATTGGATGTGTTGCAAGCCTCACCACCACGCACTTCCTTCTGGCTTGAAGGAGGAAGTGCATGTAGTGAGGCTTGCAACGCATCCAATAGGTCGCGTGCAAGCTGTTTGGAGCGTAGGGAGGACAACGGACTTATGGGTAACTAACCCCTTATCATCCAGCCGCACAGCTGAGGCAAATAAGCCTCATTTTAATTACCAATTTGAGTGATTAGGGACTCATGATTACTCATAAACCCATCACTACTGATAATATTCACTTCTATAGATGCTTTGAATAGTAGAGATCATTAATACACCGTTTCCCATCCTCTTCATGCACTTCTGACACTGGTTGTCCTTCCTTGATTGGTTTTGATATGCCGTATCAATTGCTACGTATATAGTGCTTGGGGGGCCCCAATGCAAAACTTGCACCGGGGTCCACAGCTTCATAGCTACACCACTGTGATGAGCATATTATACATTACATCATTAACGATGTTTATGTCAAACTCCTCAGCACACTAACCCTCCTACTGCTGCTACAACTAACACTAACCTCACTGCTGCCGGTGCTACTGACGCTGTGCTGAACACTAACCTCACTGCTGCTACACCTAACGTGAACCTGCCTTCCACTATAACACTATCCTTACTACGGGTACATGGATTGTCATAACCTTAGCCCAGCTGCTTGCAGAGTGTTGCCAAATGTAAACACCCCAACACTACAGCTGCGGTTAACATTCCAGGCTATAGTACTGCTGGGACGCAACATATACCACTGTATCAAAATTAAAGCTCTTCATCCTCACTGCAATGTCACTCAGCCAAGGAATGCCATCTAACAGGCATTTGTTTAAACCAAGCCAGCCAAGTTTGCTCATCACTTACATTCGCCAACCTTCACATATCACTGCATTATAAAAAAAAAGGACAAACGTGGTGTGCAGGGGCTACATTTTATTTTTTTAAATCAACAATTTCTCAAATAAGCCATTTCTGAAGGGAAAGGAAAAGAAAAACAAGTGCATAAATTGTAGCCAATTGCAGAATCAAACCACAAATTTGTTCTTGGTAAGAGAGCTGCTCTTTGTGGCGGTGTCTGCATGCGCCTGATAGCCTATGACAACCTTAGGAGATAAGCCCAGTCTCTCTTTATACACGCGGCTGTAGCAGGGGAGAACAAAAGAAATACATAGATTAAAAAGTTATGTGCCAGTTCTTGTAATTAGGTTCATTTACATACTACTACATCTGCTAAAAAATGGGCAGACTTATTCTGCAGTAATTACACATAAATGCAGTTTTAGAACCATTTAAAATCAGTTACCATAAAAGGATTAAGATGATAGTTTTGCCCACTTTTTTAAGTAAGATTTGGTTGGTGCTAGCATCCAACAGGCCCCTAGGCTCACCAGGCCCTAGGAAACTGCCTAGGTTTGCCCTGTGGATGATCCAGCTCTGTCACTCATAACTTTCAGAATCCATCCATGAAGAAATTGGGATTTTGCATTTTTTTCAGTTGCATTCCAATGGCATATTGTGGTGCTGCTATGCTGGACTGGGGCAAAGACTAGTAAAATATATATAATTACTGGCAAAATATTTTGAGTACTACTAGGGATGATGGGCCCATGAGCAGTGTAAGTGCCCACCACCGCTTTCCCTAAAGGGGGTCTTCAGCCCACCCACTTACCCAGAAATTTGCTAGGAGGGCAGAGTGTGGGTAAAGTGCTGGAAAAATATGGTATACCAGCTAATCACTTTACACGCCATGTGCAAGATCACTGCACACAGTCCTTGTGGGAACTCTGGGAAGACGGGGTGGGGCCAGAGGAATGCTGTAAAGTTAGCCATACTAAGGTATGGGGTCTCCGTTCTGTTCTACTTTATATAGCAATGGTTACTAGGCATGCCCAAATGTTACCATTCAGAGGTCTGTAGATCTGTGTTAGATTTGTAGAAGCATAACATTTAAAAATTAGATTATACTGATTACTGGTATGCATTTTAAATTTCAGTGCTCGGTGTAATCCCGGGCACTGGGGCTTGCAGAAATACAAATAGCAGCATTGCTTAGCAGGCACTCCGCTGGTAATCAGGCACCAAATGTTACCTTCTTTGGATGATTCCTGCTAGCCAGGCAACTCCAGGTGCCAAATTTACCTTGTTTGCCACATAGCGTGGCCATTATAAAACCATAATTTCCATCAAAGGTGGTAACTTTAAGCAGCCGCCGTGCACCCAAATTTCCTTTGGCCGCTAACATGGCTTTTATAATCTATGCCTATGGCGGGGCAGTTTTTCTCAAAGGACTCCTGTGCCAAGGCATTCCCTTCTTCCTGTAAATAGTCACTTCAATACATCTCAAATACTCTGAGCTAGGCAATAATAATCACATGGGCCCCTTTGGATACACCTTAAATATACAAGACCTCACCCAATATAAGTAACCGCCTCTCTGTTTTCGGTTTCTTTTGTCCAAATTGCAATTTTATCTCCTTTTGCACGAATGTTTATCACAGCTCCACAGACCTCTTCACTGTACACATCAAATGCTTCACCTATAAGGCATAGCAGCTGGAAAAAAACAAAAATATATATTATGAAGGCACGTTTGCCATGGCCTAATTGGTCTTTATTTCCAGGCAAAGGTAACTTTGTGCAACAGTAGGGTCAGTCTAATGACACAAAAAGCTTTGAGTTGAATAGTGTTCAAGCTTTGTAGGGTTGACATCCTGACAATGCAAAGAACATCAAATAGTCCAGCATACCTCGTCTGGATTTTTTATAAGTGATTTAGCTTATAAGCCATGTAAACCTCAGCCAAAAAAAAGTTTGTAAATGGTAAATTAGTGTTAAACATACCACGCTATCTCCTCTGCTGCAAACAGTGCAAGATGCTATTGAGAGGATGAACTTCCAGTCCCACCAGCAGCAGAGGACAACACACCACGGTCTCAGCACCTTTCATGAACATGAGCCAACCACAGTCCACCACATGACAGGTTTCAAATCTAAAACCAATATAAAAATGGTACTTGCAGCCTGAGGCACAAGTACATACCAAAACATCTGCAAGTGCTTTGTTTGTATTCGTTACTAACTACTATGCTAAGCCTACCATTTCTGTATTATGTACCAGTGTTGATTTTTTTTGTACATACCATAGTCTGTATTATGTACCCCATGTTTGTTTCTTACTCTGTACAATCAATAATAGTACATGACAAATGTAGACTTACGGTCTCAAGCCATAGTGCATCTAAGTCACTGTGTCTCTGCTGTTTGGACAGAGTAATAAGCCACCTTCCACCTCTTTTATTCCGACTGTCCTCCCACATGGGTTCAATACCATCCTGCAAACACATTTAGAATTATTGCAATAGGTCCTAATGGTGCAGTCTATGCCCTCTCTGTAAAATGTAAAAACGATTAAGCAAAAGTAGCTACCCAAACCTTAACCTCCCTGGCGGTACGCAGTTTCAGTGGCTGCGTCCGCGGGAGGGATTTTTTTTAATTAAGTGTTTTTGTTAGCTAGCACTAGGCTAGTTAACTATGTGCCCCAAGTCCCCCAGCACCTCTCTGACCCCCCTATTGCCGCCGGCTATATTTACCCGCCTGCGATCCCGCGAGAGGCGCAGCTTCACCAATTAGCTTCACTCATCGCTATGGCAACGATCAGACATGATGTCATCAACGTCATGACTTAATGCGCAGTTCTGATTCTCCCCATAGTGAAGCCGGGTGCTGATTGAGAGGCTGCGCCATCGCGGGATCCCTGGGGGTACGGATTATGGCGGCGATCGGAGGGGACTGGAGGGACTTGGCGCACATAGTTAGCTAGCCTAGTGCTAGCTTAACAATTGGTAACAGATTTTTTTTTTTTTTTTAAATCCTCCCAGGGCAATGTGAGCCCCTGCGGCGGCTAGCCCGAACATCCAGTCCTGGCCAAAAGTTTAGGCCGTCAAAAATATTAGTTTTCACAAAGTTTGCTGCTAAATTGCTTTTAGATCTTTGTTTCAGTTGTTATATGATGTACTGAAATATAATAAGCACTTCATACATTTCAAAGGCTTTTATTGACAATTACATGAGATTTATGCAGAGTCAGTATTTGCAGTGTTGGCCCTTCTTTTTCAGGACCTCTGCAATTTGACTGGGCATGCTCTCAATCAACTTCTGGGCCAAATCCTGACTTATAGCAACCCATTCTTTCATAATCACTTTGAGTTTCTCAGAATTAGTTGGTTTTTGTTTGTTCACCCGCCTCTTGAGGAATGACCACAAGTTCTCAATGGGATTAAGATCTGGGAGTTTCCAGGCCATGGACCCAAAATTTCAACGTTTTTGTCCCCGAGCCACTTCGTTATCACTTTTTCCTTATGACACTGTGATCCATCATGCTGGAAAATGCATTGTTCTTTACTAAACTGTTGTTGGATTGTTGGAAGAAGTTGTTGGAGGGTGTTTTGGTACCATTCTTTATTCATGGCTGTGTTTTTTGGCAAAATTGTGAGTGAGCCCACTCCCTTGGATGAGAAGCAACCCGACACATGGTCTCAGGATGCTTTACTGTTAGCATGACACAGGACTGATGGTAGCGCTCACCTTTTCTTCTGACAAGCCTTTTTCCAGATGCCCCAAACAATCGGAGAGGGGCTTCAGCGGACAACATGACTTTGCCCCAGTCCTCAGCAGTCCATTTACCATACTTTCTGCAGAAGATCAATCTGTCCCTGATGTTTTTTTGGGAGAGAAGTGGCTTCTTTGCTGCCCTTCTTAAAGGGGAATTAAACTAAGAGGTATATGGAGGCTGCCATATTTCCTTTTATTCAATACCAGTTGCCTGGCAGCCATGCTGGTCTATTTCTTTGCAGTAGTATCTGAATAACTTGTTAGATCTGACTAAAGTCTGAAACACCTGATCTGCTGCATGCTTGTTCAGGGGCCATGGCTAATAGTATTAGAGGCAGAGGATAAGCAGGGCTGCCAGGCAACTGGTATTGCTTAAAAGGAAATAAATATGGCAGCCTCCATATACCTCTCTCTTCAGTTACCTTTTAACACCAGGCCATCTTCCAAAAGTCTTTGCCTCACTGTGCGTGCAGATGCGCTCACACCTGCCTTCTGCCTTTCCTGATTAACCTCTGCACTCAGGGTCGGACTGGGACACTAAGGGCCCACCAAGGAAGTTTCAGCCTGGGCCCCCCCCCCGATCCCCTCCTCCTCGCCACCCCCCCCCCCCCCCCCATTTTGGGCTCACATACACATGTACTCTAGAAATTTTGCATGAGTTTATGGTAGGGAAAAGATTGTGAGCACTTCTGAGGACAGTCTCCAATAGGGATATGTCCACATGCGGCGCGCGCAGCGCGCCGCAGCGAAAGTAAATGGGTGTCACCACGCACTGGAACATCGGCGTGGTCACGATGAGTCATGGGCAGACTTAAAAAAAAAAAAAAAACACAACATAAGTAGCGGTGTTATTCACAGAGATTAGGTCCGACCAGATACATTTTAGATAAAATATTCAAGTAGTTACATGCCTCATGATAATTCATCAAGTAGTCAAATCGCAGCAGATTTTCCGACAAAATGCAATCAGGTTGGCGGCTGATACCCCCACAAAATGCAATCAGATTGGCGGCAGATACCCCCCAAAATGCAATCAGGTTGGTGCCAGATACCCCCCCCCAAAAGTGGGCAGCAGTGACCAGAAAATCGTAATGTGGGCAGCAGACACCTGAAAATCGCAATGTGGGCAGCAGTGACCAGAAAATCGTACTGTGGGCAGCAGACACCAGAAAATCGTAATGTGGGCAGCAGACACCAGAAAATCGCAATGTGGGCAGCAGTCACCAGAAAAGCGTAATGTGGGCAGCAGACACCTGAAAATCGTAATGTGGGCAGCAGACACCAGAAAATCGCAATGTAGGCAGCAGTGACCAGAAAATCGTAATGTGGGCAGCAGTCACCAGAAAATCATAATGTGGGCAGCAGACACCTGAAAATCGTAATGTGGGCAGCAGACACCTGAAAATCACAATGTGGGCAGCAGACACCTGAAAATCGTAATGTGGGCAGCAGACACCTGAAAATCGTAATGTGGGCAGCAGACACCTGAAAATCGTAATGTGGGCAGCAGTCACCAGAAAATCATAATGTGGGCAGCAGTCACCAGAAAATCATAATGTGGGCAGCAGACACCTGAAAATCGTAATGTGGGCAGCAGACACCAGAAAATCACAATGTGGGCAGCAGACACCTGAAAATCGTAATGTGGGCAGCAGACACCTGAAAATCACAATGTGGGCAGCAGACACCAGAAAATCACAATGTGGGCAGCAGACACCTGAAAATCGTAATGTGGGCAGCAGACACCTGAAAATCGTAATGTGGGCAGCAGACACCTGAAAATCGTAATGTGGGCAGCAGACACCTGAAAATCGTAATGTGGGCAGCAGACACCTGAAAATCATAATGTAGGCAGCAGACACCTGAAAATCGTAATGTGGGGAGCAGACACCTGAAAATCGCAATGTGGGCAGCAGTGACCAGAAAATCGTAATGTGGGCAGCAGTGACCAGAAACCCCCCTCCCTCACCTAGGGGCCCCCCCTCCAGAATTGCAGCCAGCGGCAAATAATCACTTACCAGCATGACGGAGATGAGATCCGTAGCTCTGCGTGCCGCTGGCTGGTCTGCTCTCTGCTTCCTGAACTGACTGTCCAATCACGCTCTCGCAGTACTTCCTGCGAGAGCGTGATTGGACAGTCAGTTCAGGAACCAGAGCAGACCAGCCAGCGGCACGCAGAGCTACGGATCTCATCTCCGTAACTCATGCCGTTAAGTGATTCTTCCCCGCTGGCTGCAATTCTGGAGAGGGGGGGGAGCGCGGAAGGGGGGCCCCTAGGTGAGGGAGGGGGGGGAGGCTTCCGCCCCTCCCCGCCGATCTGTGCACAATGTCCCCCCTTCCTGCGCTTAGCCCCCCTCCTTTTTAGCACTGGGGCCCCCAGGAGGCGAGACGGCCGGGGCCCACCGATGGGACCATCGGTGGTTCGGTGGGCCTGTCCGAGGCTGTCTGCACTGGTTGCACTCCAATCCCGCAGCTGAATCCTCTTTAGGAGACGATACTGGCGCTTGCTGGACTTTCTTGGATGCCCTGAAGCCTTCTTAACAAGAATTGAACCTCTTTCCATGAAGTTCTTGATGATCCTATAAATTGTTGATTTAGGTGCAATCTTAGTAGCCATAATATCCTTGCCTGTGAAGCCATTTTTATGCAACGCAATGATGGCTGCATGCGTTTCTTTGCTGGTCACCATGGTTAACAATGGAAGATCAATGATTTCAAGGATCACCCTCCTTTTAACATGTCAAGTCTGCCATTCTTACTCAATCAGCCTGACATAATCTCAAGCCTTGTGCTAGTCAACATTCTCACCTGAGTGAGATCTCAGCAGGTCCTTTAATGACAGCAATGAAATGCAGTGGAAAGGTTTTTTGGGATTCAGTTAATTTTCATGGCAAATAAGGACTATGCAATCCATCTGAACACTTCATAACATTCTGGAGTATGTGTAAATTGCCTTTATAAAAACGTAAGCACCAACTTCTAATTTCCAATATTTTTGACAGTCTAAAAACTTTTGGCCAGGACTGTAGGTCGGGCTTTCCACCAGGGAAGTTAAGAGTGCATATACACATCCAATTTTACCACTTCCATGCAGTATGAGGCCAACAGGTTTTTTTATATCAGATTGTTTATTTAAGCTCTCATGCTACCTGGAAGTGGTAAAAACTGGCCAATCAAAATCGGACAGGTGTATGCACCCCAAGGTATATGCATACTTAAAGAGAACCAGAGACGAAGCACCCTCATATATTGTATTACATTTATCAGTGGGAACATGACAGTAAACACCTACCCTGCTTTTAGTTTAAATCTCTGCTTAAAGAGAGTCTGAAGCGAGAATAAAACTCGCTTCAGACCTCATAGATAGCAGGGGCATGTGTGCCCCTGCTAAACCGCCACTAAATGGGGGTCCCTTCATCCCAAAATCCCCTCGGTGCAGCGGGGGAGCGCTTCCTGGTTGGGGCAGGGCTAACGGCTGCAGCCCTGTACCACGCGCGTCTGTCAGCACGTATCTCCGCCTCTCCCCGCCCCTCAGTCTTCCTTCACTGAGAGGGGCGGGGGAGAGGCAGTGATGCGCCGCTGATAGACGCGACTGGAAGCAGGGCTGCAGCCGTTAGCCCTGCCTCCAGGAACGACCAACTTTGCGACCCAAGTCTTGCGGGGGTGGGTTTGGGGGTGAAGGGACCCCCGTTTAGCTGCGGGATAGCGGCGGTTTAGCAGGGGCACACATGCCCCTGCTAACTATGAGCTCTGAAGCGAGATTTATTCTCGCTTCAGAGTCTCTTTAATCTGTCTATAATCAGCTGTGATAAGAATCCCTGACTTAGTCGAGGTTTGACCTGGAATCATTATAGCTGAGTCACTCTTCTGTGGAGTCTTTTCAAGCCCAAGCCTTCCCCCTCCTGAATCAGATTTCCTGCTTTACATACTGAGAGCTCTGATTACATTGGAGGGGCTGCTGCTGCAGGAAAAATCTCGGTCTAACAGACAAGTGTGGCTGTGTGATCTGTCATCTGTGTGCTCTGTCTGTGCAGTCAGTCATCTACTGTATGCAGTTTCATTACTATGAGAGACACTTCCTACAGGCAGCCACACAGCATACCAGAATATGAAGTTGAAAGCACACAGATGAAATTCTGCAACAGCAGCCCTGCTTGTCTATAGTCTCATAGAGGCTAGACAGCACATCCAGAACACCTCATAACCCGGAAGCAGAAGGGATATGAGCCGGCGACCATATTGGATATTTCCTGGAGCAATAATGGATAAAAAGCACTCAAAAAGGCACACCAGAGTGGTGAAAATATCGGGTAGAGCATTTATTCTTTACAAGCTATCAACTGATATGTTTATTTTGTGTGAAACGTTCATCTCTGGTTCCCTTTAAGATGGCTTGGTAAGAAAATAAATATAATATACTTCTGTCATGAGGTGGCCATGATAAATCATACTGGCCCACCAATGACCAACCCCTGTTCCTGCATCAGGGGTCTTCTGCTCACCCTCCTCCTCCAGAGAACCAATCATTCTGCTTGGCACAGAGCCTAGCAGTAGGTCTGCATGAAAAGTCATTTTGTGCATCAAAGTGTATGTTGCATAAGAACAAATTTTTCGAACAAGCTAGCAAGAGAATTATCTCAAATTCCATCCCTCTGCAACACTAACCCTGTCCACTGTCAGTGGCAACTGACGCCACACTCTTTCACGCCTCGCGTCCAGAACATTTACAGGCCCTGCCATTTTCATGTGTGCAGCATTTCAGAACTATGCCCCTTCCTGTTCCCATCACCACAACCTCCTGACAATCATCTCCCACCTAAGCTACTCCAACATCTTATCTGGAATTCCACTAGACTCTTGCATCCAAAATCTACATGACTATTCTGCCGTTCCCCTCTACAGTGGCTACTGTGTCACTTCAGAATCCTATTCTATGCTTTGCCTTTAAGGCAAATTACTACTTTTCCATTTACATCCTGATGAACCTGATCACCAATAATTCTCATACACAATGCCAACACTTCTCTAGTGCTGTCCTCACTCATCCCAGTAGGGATTGGTCCTACCCTCTTTCCCCTAACCATTATTATCCACAGTTCCATTTCCCCTACCTACTGTATACTACACCTCAAAACCATAAGATAGACTGGTACACTTGATATTTAATTAGGCACACAAAAAAGGATCCCGGGCTTCCAGTCTTCCCTCCTCCCCATACATGAACAGGTCTTTGTGCTCACCTTAAATATAGAATAATCACAGCCAGACGACAGTTTGCTTGCCAGCTGGATGTGTGTGTAGAGTCTGAAGAACAGAAATAGTCGATCAGCAAGACATAAGAGTTGTACTTGCTCATACATGCTGAAGTAAATGCAGACTTCTGAAACTGGCGTATATTTGTTTCATGCGGTTTTTAAAAATACAGCCAGTTAAAATTTTGTAACTGTGGATCATGTCAGACATTCAGTCTTATGTGACATATCCTGCTCAGTTCAGAGCAAGATATAAGCGTTCTTTACATTTTTGAAAACACTTATCAATATGCCCATAAACCAGTTTAAATTTATCAGCAATGACACGACTTTTAACATGTGATGAGTGTTGTGAAGCAATGCTAAAGTAGTCTGTTCAGCTATATGGAATTATCCCAGAGCATTCTGGGGGATAAAGGAATTTTTTTTTAGGGAAAAAAAAACAATCATGCCACAAAGATCTACCTGAATGCTCTAAAGAAGTCACCACTTGTGACATTTGCAGAGCTCAGAGAAGCTCTTTTGCATAGATAACTGAAATTTCTTACTTTTCCTTTAGTGGAAACAATGTGAAACTCATATCTGTGCTGCCAATGTTTTGTTCCTTAGCTGGACTACACATGTAAAAATCCTTATATCATAAGTTCATTTTCACTACAGATCCCCTTTAAGGGTTATTTTTCAAAAGAAATTAAACATTTCAGATCTAGGTGTTTTTTTTTTTTATGTAACCATATGAGCCATCTAGAACAAGAGATGCTTTCTGCACAGCTATAGAAGGTCATGGAATGTCATATACTCACGCCCAGAAGTCCTCCACTGTATTGAAGGTTGTGACAAGACGCAAGTTACACTGCCATGGCTGGCTTTTGACATTTTTAAAGAACCACAGTGCCCACCTAATAGAAGAAAAGCTTAGTTACTGATGGGTTAAACTGTTGGCAAAATCATACTGTAGTGTACCCATGCTCAGAATACTAGTTATAGGAGGCCTCATTTACCAGGTTTTTGCACAGCAAACATGATCACTGGGTGATTGGTGAATAGGTTCCTGGACTGCAATTACTTCTGCGTCTGATATGTAAACTATGCATTTCTGTAGCACAAAATTCCTGACCTATGCAATATGAAAAGTTTTTGCATCCTTGTGCATGTTTCTCTTGTAGTACAATCACCAAACATCTTATCGGTTCATAAACAGAGGACACTCAAATTATGTTCAATCAACACAGATGCAGAATAACTGGATCTGGGTTATTTATTGCACAGGTGTCAAACTCCAGACCTGGAGGGTCAGATCCAGGCCAGTGTTTAGGATGGACTGAGAAAGGAATGTGTTCTACCTGATAGACCACACATTTCCGATTTCAGACCCATCAATTAATGAGAGCTGTGTCAAAAATGTGTGAGGACCTCGGCTCGAAGGACCAGTTTGAAATCCCTGATTTAAAAGCTTCAGCAGCTTTCTACATAAAGCAGTACTTTGTCTTTCTCCAGCATGCGTATACATGAACCAACAGCCTACAGCAGTAAAGAACATCTTATAAGATGATTCCGATCACTCCCACGCCGACGTCCTTCGCTGCCCGCAGCTTCGGGAACTGGGTCCCATCACTGACATCAATCTCCAGTCTAACCCAGAAAAGTGCGCCCCCTACGCATCTCTCCAGCGGCTGCTGGAGCCTGGAGAGATACGCAAACCTGGCACTTCTCCGGGGTAGACTGGAGCTGACTAACGTAAGTGATGGGACCAGGTTCCTGAAGCTGCGTGCAGCGGCATGGGATTGATCGGAGCGGATGGAGCTGGAGGAAACCCCAGGTATGTATAAATATCTTTCATTTTGTCAGCTCTGGTACACTTTAAATTCAGAACAGTGTTCAATTGAAAGGTTCACAGAAAATTGCTATTTAACACTAATATTTCACAGTCCCCCAATCCCCCCCCCCCCCAGTACCTGCCTGACCACACGAAAAAAAAGTTCATGGGCGCCTATATAAGTATCAAGATTAAGCCATAATTTGGGTTCCTCATAAAAAGGCGCCCAAATTACAGCTCAGTGCCTGTATTTCTATTGGTGCCTATGGCAGTGCCCAATGATGCATCACTCACAAATATGCTAATCAGCTATATGTGCTTGAAAGTAGTGTTGTCCGGATCATGAACGATTCGGATCTTTGGTCCGAATCTATTTTGAGAGTCGAATCATCCGAATCATCAAAATGAGTGATTCGGATCGCAAAAGGGGTGGGGCCAGGAGCGACAGGCCCCCTCAGCAGGGTCCTGGAAGCAGAGCAGAGATGGATCGCTCTGTTGCAGGGGACTCAGGGGAGCCAGCCTTGCAGGGACAGGTAGAGGGGACATGGGTGCCACTGCCAGATATGTGTAGAGCACACATACTGGCTGAAATGTGCTGCTCATTATAGGCTGTCTGTTCCTAGTTGTGCACAGTGAACACATTGGAAATTTTTGGCTCAGTTCAGCAACTTTGCAGGCACTGTGATTGCAGCGCAATATGATCCTCCTGCACTCGCTCTAAACAGCTGCATTTATCTTCTGGGAAATGCTTTCTTTCACTGTGCGATGTTTCCATTCAAGGTATACAGATGAACATGTAGGTGAAATATATGTAAAGCATATGATTGCAGCATGTGGGTATTGTGTGCAAACAAACATTTCTGCTCTCTGCTCCTCCCTTCTCTGTCCACTCATTGTCCTCTGTCCATCTTCTCCCCTTCTCTGTGAGTCCACCCCCCTCTCCTTCTCCTGCCCTGCTAGTCATTTCACACCCTCCCCCCCCCCAATGCTTCCCTTGTAAAAAAAAATTATCCGAGATTCGGATCAAAGATCCGGATCTTTTCAATGATCCGATTAGAATCATCCGGATCATTGAAAAGATCCGAACTTCCCATCTCTACTTGAAAGCAAGGCTGGACCTGCAGAACTGCTGGTGTACAGTGAGCCTTTAGCTAATGCATTTTACAGAGCCTCATCAATTGACATTGCACAGCTACTCCTAGATCCTTTTTTTATTCAGGATTTTGCAGCTTTTATTACTTAGGTAGAGACTGCAGAAGGACATTAGGGAATCAGAAGAAATCCAGAAATGCCCACAGCTCTGTTTATGAATTTACTTCCATTCAGAATTAAACAATTGTTTCACCATCTGCTAAATAAACAACTCCCTCTGGTGGCAGCTTTCCATCTTGCACTCGTAGCAGTATTTCAATAACCTGGGATGAAATTTACCTGCTTTTTAGAGGATGTTTTTCCACATGCTCTGCAATAACCACATCTTTTTTCTTTCGCCTTTTCTCATTGTCTTTTCTTGGAAGACCTTTAGAGTTTAACTACAGGAGAAAGATTTTTAACAAAAATGCATTATAAGACTAAATTGTGTAGATGTGCAAGGTACCGTAGTGATCAGCTACTAGAAAAACAATCAGTA
The DNA here is from genome assembly GCF_040937935.1 of Hyperolius riggenbachi. Lineage (NCBI taxonomy): Eukaryota > Metazoa > Chordata > Amphibia > Anura > Hyperoliidae > Hyperolius > Hyperolius riggenbachi. The sequence goes on along the minus strand of NC_090648.1, from coordinate 347,145,909 downwards.
TTTAGTCTGCTGTCTGGTTGAACCAAAGCTTAGGGACACTTACTAAAAGCTGTGCAAATGGTTGTTGGCTTAAACCTGGTTAACCCGTGTCAGTCCTGGTGGTTACACAACTATGGTAGGGACTAGATTGTGACCTCCTTCCACAAGACTATGTACTCAGTGCTGCAGAAGATGTCAGCACTATATAAATACTTAATGATCCTCTGAAATATCCAGCAAATAAAAAGCAATGACTGTACCAAGTTCCCATACCCACACAACGCAAATTCACAAAAGAATCCCCTCCAGGAGATGCCTTTAACTCTTTACTGGTACCTTAAAGGACAACTGAAGTGAGAGGTATATGGATGCTGCCATATTTATTTTGTTTTGAGCACCCTAGAGCAGGGCTTTTCAACCTGTTCACTAATTGTACCACTTTTATTGCATTAAAAATGTAAAGTACCTCCAGTGTGCCTGCACAGTAGATCGGACCCGATCATGCTCGGCTGTTTCCGCCAGAGCATGAGCGGAGAACCGCTACTGCGCATGCATTCTTCACACTGACATGGAGCTTCTTAAAGCCCAATCTACATGATAGGATTCTTTGTGCGATTCGATTAAGATTCTATTTACAATCCAATTAAATCCGACATGTCCGATCAGGATTTAATTCGATTCAATTTGATTTGCCATTGCAAAACAATAGCCAATCGAATTGAATCAAATCCCGATCGGACATGTCGGATTTAATCGGATCGTATATAGAATCGTAATCGAAATCGCGAAGAATCGTATCATGTACATGGGGCTTTAGAATCCAGAAGCTTCTTCCTCTTGAAGTACCTCCGGGCACTTTTTTTTTTTCAGGTACACTTTAAGAAAAAAGGGGGAACGTATGGGAGGGGAATAGCTGGAGGCATTGGTGGAGTGATGTCACTTTCTGTATTTGATGTATACCCGCAGTCACTGTGCACCATTCGCCTGGCTGTCTCCTCACGGCTGATCTGAGGTCTGAAGTATGCCGCAGGGCAGCACAGCAAGGAGCAAGCAAGGGGGAGCTGAACTTTCTGGAGGCTAGAAGAAAAAAAAAAACAAAAAAAAAAACAAAAACAAAAAAAAAAAGGTACATCTTATTTGTTTACGTTTGCACATATTTTTAATTTTCCAATTTTTCGCCATAGTGCCCCTTTAAGGACAACTGTAGCAAGAGGTAAATGGAGGCTACCATATTTATTTTCTTTTAAAACAATACCAGTTGCCTGGCAGTCCTGCTGATCTAATTGGCGGCAGTAGTGTCTGAATCACACCAGAAACAAGCATGCAGCTAATCTTGTCAGATCTGACAATGTTAGAAACAGCTGATCTGCTGCATGCTTGTTCAGGTCTATGGCTAAAAGTATTAGATGCAGAGGATCAACAGTGCTGCCAACTGTTATTGTTTAAAAGGAAATAAATATGACAGCCTCCATATCTCTCACGGCTACAGTTCTTTAAATTTTGCATTGGCTTAATGTACGGCATTATGTGGAATCCGCATTTACGATCAGTAACCAAGGTAAACTTCTGCATTACCTGATTGGGCCAATACTTCTGAGTTTTCTAACTGGCCTAAAATTTACACGGTTATCCAATTTCCAAAGTACAATTCTGCTTTCTCCAATTGGTCCAACGCTTCTGAGTTTTGTTATTAGACTAAAAATTTTGAGTTGCGATAATGCAGCAATTCCACGTACTTCTAATTTCCGCCATGGTAAGCCAACTTCCGAACAGAAATCAGAATTCCACGGAGACTGGAAGTTCATCCCTACTGTGGATTTCTGTTCAAGTGCTATTGAGGTGCAATTGGGAGAGTCAGGTTATTAAATTGAACCTGAAATGTTTTAAACACTGCTTGGTGTGATTTGCCTTCTTAAAAAAAAAAAAAAACCAGAAGAAAACTTGCAACAATACAGCTTTAAGAACATTTGTGGTTAAAACTCCTCTTTATGCCCCTGTAAGCCAGGCTAGCATCCAGAACTGCTGGCGTATAGTAAGCCTGTAGCTTTAAACATTTTAAACAGCCACATCAACCCCACATGTAGACAGCCTGTTTCAGACTTTTGGTCCTCCGTGCATGGCAGAGATTAATATGGCTGTATTGGATAGGGCTTGGA